>NW_027474297.1:0-57831 GCF_050947335.1 Megachile rotundata | reverse complement strand
GCGAGTGTAATAAGTATAGTAATTGTCGTTCTATCGATCATATAAGCATAAAATGGCTAATAATATGAGTTAGATTGATAGTAATAAGAGTAATAAGTATAGTAATTGTCGTTCTATCGATCACATAAGCATAATATGGCTAATAATATGAGTTATATTGATAATAATAAGAGTAATGAGTATACTAACTGTTGTTCTATCGATCATATTCGCATAATATGGTTAATAATATGAGTTAGATTGATAGCAGTGAGTGTAATAAGTATAGTAATTGTCGTTCTATCGATCATATAAGCATAATATGGCTAATAATATGAGTTAGATTGATAATAATAAGAGTAATAAGTATAGTAATTGTCGTTCTATCGATCATATAAGCATAATATGGGTAATAATATGAGTTAGATTGATAATAATAAGAGTAATGAGTATAGTAATTGTCGTTCTATCGGTCACATAAGCATAATATGTCTAATAATATGAGTTAGATTGATAATAATAAAAATAATAAGTATAGTAATTGTCGTTCTATCGATCATATCTGCATAATATGGTTAATAATATGAGTTTGATTGATAATAACAAGAGTAATAAGTATAGTAATTGTCGTTCTATCGATCATGTAAGCATAATATGGCTAATAATATGAGTTAGATTGATAACAATAAGAGTAATGAGTAAACTAATTGTCGTTCTATCGATCATATTTGCATAATATGGCTAATAATATGAGTTAGATTGATAATAATAAGAGTAATAAGTATAGCAATTGTTGTTCTATCGATCATATAAGCATAATATGACTAATAATATGAGTTAGATTGATAATAATAGGTGAAAGGAGTATAGCAATTGTTGTTCTATCGATCATATAAGCATAATATGACTAATAATATGAGTTAGATTGATAATAATAGGTGTAATGAGTATACTAATTGACGCTATATCGATCATTTAAGCATAATATGGCTAATAATATGAGTTAGATTGATAATAATAAGAGTAATGAGTATAGTAATTGTCGTTCTATCGGTCACATAAGCATAATATGGCTAATAATATGAGTTAGATTGATAATAAAAAGACTAATAAGTAAAGCAATTGTCGTTCTATCAACCATATAAGCATAATATGGCTAATAATACGAGTTACTTTGATAATAATAAGAGTAATAAGTATAGTAATTGTCGTTCTATCGATCACGTAAGCATAATATGGCTAATAATATGAGTTAGTTTGATAATAATAAGAGTAATGAGTATAGTAATTGTCGTTCTATCGGTCACATAAGCATAATATGTCTATTAATATGAGTTAGATTGATAATAATAGGAGTAATGAGTATACTAATTGACGCCCTATCGATCATTTAAGCATAATATGGCTACTAATATGAGTTAGATTGATACTAATAAGAGTAATGAGTATACTAATTGTCGTTCTAACGATCATATTTGCATAATATGGTTAATAATATGAGTTAGATTGATAATGATAAGAGTAATAAGTATAGTAATTGTCGTTCTATCGATCATATAAGCATAATATGGCTAATAATATGAGTTAGATTGATAATAATAAGAGTAATGAGTATAGTAATTGTCGTTCTATCGGTCACATAAGCATAATATGTCTATTAATATGAGTTAGATTGATAATAATAAGAGTAATAAGTATAGTAATTGTCTTTCTATCGATCATATCTGCATAATATGGTTAATAATATGAGTTTGATTGATAATAATAAGAGTAATAAGTATAGTAATTGTCGTTCTATCGATCACGTAAGCATAATATGACTAATAATACGAGTTAGATTGATAATAATAGGAGTAATGAGTATACTAATTGACGCTCCATCGATCATTTAAGCATAATATGGCTAATAATATGAGTTAGATTGATAGCAGTGAGTGTAATAAGTATAGTCATTGTCGTTCTATCGATCATATAAGCATAATATGGCTAATAATATGAGTTAGATTGATATTAATAAGAGTAGTGAGTATACTAACTGTCGTTCTATCGATCATATTTGCATACTATGGTTAATAATATGAGTTAGATTGATAGCAGTGAGTGTAATAAGTAAAGTAATTGTCGTTATATCTATCACATAAGCATAATATGGCTAATAATACGAGTTAGATTGATAACAATAAGAGTAATAAGTATAGTAATTGTCGTTCTATCGATCATATAAGCATAATGTGGCTAATAATATGAGTTAGATTGATAATAATAAGAGTAATGAGTATAGAAATTGTTGTTCTATCGATCATATAAGCATAATATGACTAATAATATGAGTTAGATTGATAATACTAGGTGTAATGAGTATAGCAATTGTTGTTCTATCGATCATATAAGCATAATATGACTAATAATATGAGTTAGATTGATAATAATAGGTGTAATGAGTATACTAATTGACGCTATATCGATCATTTAAGCATAATATGGCTAATAATATGAGTTAGATTGATAACAATAAGAGTAATGAGTAAACTAATTGTCGTTCTATCGATCATATTTGCATAATATGGCTAATAATATGAGTTAGATTGATAATAATAAGAGTAATAAGTATAGCAATTGTTGTTCTATCGATCATATAAGCATAATATGACTAATAATATGAGTTAGATTGATAATAATAGGTGAAAGGAGTATAGCAATTGTTGTTCTATCGATCATATAAGCATAATATGACTAATAATATGAGTTAGATTGATAATAATAAGAGTAATAAGTATAGTAATTGTCGTTCTATCGGTCACATAAGCATAATATGGCTAATAATATGAGTTAGATTGATAATAATAAGAGGAATGAGTATAGTAATTGTCGTTCTATCGGTCACATAAGCATAATATGTCTAATAATATGAGATAGATTGATAATAATAAGAGTAATAAGTATAGTAATTGTCGTTCTATCGATCATATCTGCATAATATGGTTAATAATATGAGTTAGATTGATAGCAGCGAGTGTAATAAGTATAGTAATTGTCGTTCTATCGATCATATAAGCATAAAATGGCTAATAATATGAGTTAGATTGATAGTAATAAGAGTAATAAGTATAGTAATTGTCGTTCTATCGATCACATAAGCATAATATGGCTAATAATATGAGTTATATTGATAATAATAAGAGTAATGAGTATACTAACTGTTGTTCTATCGATCATATTCGCATAATATGGTTAATAATATGAGTTAGATTGATAGCAGTGAGTGTAATAAGTATAGTAATTGTCGTTCTATCGATCATATAAGCATAATATGGCTAATAATATGAGTTAGATTGATAATAATAAGAGTAATAAGTATAGTAATTGTCGTTCTATCGATCATATAAGCATAATATGGGTAATAATATGAGTTAGATTGATAATAATAAGAGTAATGAGTATAGTAATTGTCGTTCTATCGGTCACATAAGCATAATATGTCTAATAATATGAGTTAGATTGATAATAATAAAAATAATAAGTATAGTAATTGTCGTTCTATCGATCATATCTGCATAATATGGTTAATAATATGAGTTTGATTGATAATAACAAGAGTAATAAGTATAGTAATTGTCGTTCTATCGATCATGTAAGCATAATATGGCTAATAATATGAGTTAGATTGATAATAATAGGAGGAATAAGTATAGTAATTGTCGTTCTATCGATCATATAAGCATAATATGGCTAATAATATGAGTCAGATTGATAATAATAAGAGTAATGAGTATAGAAATTGTTGTTCTATCGATCATATAAGCATAATATGACTAATAATATGAGTTAGATTGATAATACTAGGTGTAATGAGTATAGCAATTGTTGTTCTATCGATCATATAAGCATAATATGACTAATAATATGAGTTAGATTGATAATAATAGGTGTAATGAGTATACTAATTGACGCTATATCGATCATTTAAGCATAATATGGCTAATAATATGAGTTAGATTGATAACAATAAGAGTAATGAGTAAACTAATTGTCGTTCTATCGATCATATTTGCATAATATGGCTAATAATATGAGTTAGATTGATAATAATAAGAGTAATAAGTATAGCAATTGTTGTTCTATCGATCATATAAGCATAATATGACTAATAATATGAGTTAGATTGATAATAATAGGTGAAAGGAGTATAGCAATTGTTGTTCTATCGATCATATAAGCATAATATGACTAATAATATGAGTTAGATTGATAATAATAGGTGTAATGAGTATACTAATTGACGCTATATCGATCATTTAAGCATAATATGGCTAATAATATGAGTTAGATTGATAATAATAAGAGTAATGAGTATAGTAATTGTCGTTCTATCGGTCACATAAGCATAATATGGCTAATAATATGAGTTAGATTGATAATAAAAAGACTAATAAGTAAAGCAATTGTCGTTCTATCAATCATATAAGCATAATATGGCTAATAATACGAGTTACTTTGATAATAATAAGAGTAATAAGTATAGTAATTGTCGTTCTATCGGTCACATAAGCATAATATGGCTAATAATATGAGTTAGATTGATAATAATAAGAGGAATGAGTATAGTAATTGTCGTTCTATCGGTCACATAAGCATAATATGTCTAATAATATGAGATAGATTGATAATAATAAGAGTAATAAGTATAGTAATTGTCGTTCTATCGATCATATCTGCATAATATGGTTAATAATATGAGTTAGATTGATAGCAGCGAGTGTAATAAGTATAGTAATTGTCGTTCTATCGATCATATAAGCATAAAATGGCTAATAATATGAGTTAGATTGATAGTAATAAGAGTAATAAGTATAGTAATTGTCGTTCTATCGATCACATAAGCATAATATGGCTAATAATATGAGTTATATTGATAATAATAAGAGTAATGAGTATACTAACTGTTGTTCTATCGATCATATTCGCATAATATGGTTAATAATATGAGTTAGATTGATAGCAGTGAGTGTAATAAGTATAGTAATTGTCGTTCTATCGATCATATAAGCATAATATGGCTAATAATATGAGTTAGATTGATAATAATAAGAGTAATAAGTATAGTAATTGTCGTTCTATCGATCATATAAGCATAATATGGGTAATAATATGAGTTAGATTGATAATAATAAGAGTAATGAGTATAGTAATTGTCGTTCTATCGGTCACATAAGCATAATATGTCTAATAATATGAGTTAGATTGATAATAATAAGAGTAATAAGTATAGTAATTGTCGTTCTATCGATCATATCTGCATAATATGGTTAATAATATGAGTTTGATTGATAATAATAAGAGTAATAAGTATAGTAATTGTCGTTCTATCGATCATGTAAGCATAATATGGCTAATAATATGAGTCAGATTGATAATAATAAGAGTAATGAGTATAGAAATTGTTGTTCTATCGATCATATAAGCATAATATGACTAATAATATGAGTTAGATTGATAATACTAGGTGTAATGAGTATAGCAATTGTTGTTCTATCGATCATATAAGCATAATATGACTAATAATATGAGTTAGATTGATAATAATAGGTGTAATGAGTATACTAATTGACGCTATATCGATCATTTAAGCATAATATGGCTAATAATATGAGTTAGATTGATAACAATAAGAGTAATGAGTAAACTAATTGTCGTTCTATCGATCATATTTGCATAATATGGCTAATAATATGAGTTAGATTGAAAATAATAAGAGTAATAAGTATAGCAATTGTTGTTCTATCGATCATATAAGCATAATATGACTAATAATATGAGTTAGATTGATAATAATAGGTGAAAGGAGTATAGCAATTGTTGTTCTATCGATCATATAAGCATAATATGACTAATAATATGAGTTAGATTGATAATAATAGGTGTAATGAGTATACTAATTGACGCTATATCGATCATTTAAGCATAATATGGCTAATAATATGAGTTAGATTGATAATAATAAGAGTAATGAGTATAGTAATTGTCGTTCTATCGGTCACATAAGCATAATATGGCTAATAATATGAGTTAGATTGATAATAAAAAGACTAATAAGTAAAGCAATTGTCGTTCTATCAATCATATAAGCATAATATGGCTAATAATACGAGTTACTTTGATAATAATAAGAGTAATAAGTATAGTAATTGTCGTTCTATCGGTCACATAAGCATAATATGGCTAATAATATGAGTTAGATTGATAATAATAAGAGGAATGAGTATAGTAATTGTCGTTCTATCGGTCACATAAGCATAATATGTCTAATAATATGAGATAGATTGATAATAATAAGAGTAATAAGTATAGTAATTGTCGTTCTATCGATCATATCTGCATAATATGGTTAATAATATGAGTTAGATTGATAGCAGCGAGTGTAATAAGTATAGTAATTGTCGTTCTATCGATCATATAAGCATAAAATGGCTAATAATATGAGTTAGATTGATAGTAATAAGAGTAATAAGTATAGTAATTGTCGTTCTATCGATCACATAAGCATAATATGGCTAATAATATGAGTTATATTGATAATAATAAGAGTAATGAGTATACTAACTGTTGTTCTATCGATCATATTCGCATAATATGGTTAATAATATGAGTTAGATTGATAGCAGTGAGTGTAATAAGTATAGTAATTGTCGTTCTATCGATCATATAAGCATAATATGGCTAATAATATGAGTTAGATTGATAATAATAAGAGTAATAAGTATAGTAATTGTCGTTCTATCGATCATATAAGCATAATATGGGTAATAATATGAGTTAGATTGATAATAATAAGAGTAATGAGTATAGTAATTGTCGTTCTATCGGTCACATAAGCATAATATGTCTAATAATATGAGTTAGATTGATAATAATAAGAGTAATAAGTATAGTAATTGTCGTTCTATCGATCATATCTGCATAATATGGTTAATAATATGAGTTTGATTGATAATAATAAGAGTAATAAGTATAGTAATTGTCGTTCTATCGATCATGTAAGCATAATATGGCTAATAATATGAGTTAGATTGATAATAATAGGAGGAATAAGTATAGTAATTGTCGTTCTATCGATCACGTAAGCATAATATGGCTAATAATACGAGATAGATTCATAATAATAAGAGGAAAAAGTATAGTAATTGTCGTTCTATCCATCATATAAGCATAATATGGCTAATAATATGAGTTAGATTGATAATAATAAGAGTAATAAGTATAGTAATTGTCGTTCTATCAATCATATAAGCATAATATGGCTAATAATACGAGTTACTGTGATAATAAGAAGAGTAATAAGTATAGTAATTGTCGTTCTATCGATCACGTAAGCATAATATGGCTAATAATATGAGTTAGATTGATAATAATAAGAGTAATAAGTATAGTAATTGTCGTTCTATCGGTCACATAAGCATAATATGGCTAATAATATGAGTTAGATTGATAATAATAAGAGGAATGAGTATAGTAATTGTCGTTCTATCGGTCACATAAGCATAATATGTCTAATAATATGAGATAGATTGATAATAATAAGAGTAATAAGTATAGTAATTGTCGTTCTATCGATCATATCTGCATAATATGGTTAATAATATGAGTTAGATTGATAGCAGCGAGTGTAATAAGTATAGTAATTGTCGTTCTATCGATCATATAAGCATAAAATGGCTAATAATATGAGTTAGATTGATAGTAATAAGAGTAATAAGTATAGTAATTGTCGTTCTATCGATCACATAAGCATAATATGGCTAATAATATGAGTTATATTGATAATAATAAGAGTAATGAGTATACTAACTGTTGTTCTATCGATCATATTCGCATAATATGGTTAATAATATGAGTTAGATTGATAGCAGTGAGTGTAATAAGTATAGTAATTGTCGTTCTATCGATCATATAAGCATAATATGGCTAATAATATGAGTTAGATTGATAATAATAAGAGTAATAAGTATAGTAATTGTCGTTCTATCGATCATATAAGCATAATATGGGTAATAATATGAGTTAGATTGATAATAATAAGAGTAATGAGTATAGTAATTGTCGTTCTATCGGTCACATAAGCATAATATGTCTAATAATATGAGTTAGATTGATAATAATAAAAATAATAAGTATAGTAATTGTCGTTCTATCGATCATATCTGCATAATATGGTTAATAGTATGAGTTTGATTGATAATAACAAGAGTAATAAGTATAGTAATTGTCGTTCTATCGATCATGTAAGCATAATATGGCTAATAATATGAGTTAGATTGATAATAATAGGAGGAATAAGTATAGTAATTGTCGTTCTATCGATCATATAAGCATAATATGGCTAATAATATGAGTCAGATTGATAATAATAAGAGTAATGAGTATAGAAATTGTTGTTCTATCGATCATATAAGCATAATATGACTAATAATATGAGTTAGATTGATAATAATAGGTGTAATGAGTATAGCAATTGTTGTTCTATCGATCATATAAGCATAATATGACTAATAATATGAGTTAGATTGATAATAATAGGTGTAATGAGTATACTAATTGACGCTATATCGATCATTTAAGCATAATATGGCTAATAATATGAGTTAGATTGATAACAATAAGAGTAATGAGTAAACTAATTGTCGTTCTATCGATCATATTTGCATAATATGGCTAATAATATGAGTTAGATTGATAATAATAAGAGTAATAAGTATAGCAATTGTTGTTCTATCGATCATATAAGCATAATATGACTAATAATATGAGTTAGATTGATAATAATAGGTGAAAGGAGTATAGCAATTGTTGTTCTATCGATCATATAAGCATAATATGACTAATAATATGAGTTAGATTGATAATAATAGGTGTAATGAGTATACTAATTGACGCTATATCGATCATTTAAGCATAATATGGCTAATAATATGAGTTAGATTGATAATAATAAGAGTAATGAGTATAGTAATTGTCGTTCTATCGGTCACATAAGCATAATATGGCTAATAATATGAGTTAGATTGATAATAAAAAGACTAATAAGTAAAGCAATTGTCGTTCTATCAACCATATAAGCATAATATGGCTAATAATACGAGTTACTTTGATAATAATAAGAGTAATAAGTATAGTAATTGTCGTTCTATCGATCACGTAAGCATAATATGGCTAATAATATGAGTTAGTTTGATAATAATAAGAGTAATGAGTATAGTAATTGTCGTTCTATCGGTCACATAAGCATAATATGTCTATTAATATGAGTTAGATTGATAATAATAGGAGTAATGAGTATACTAATTGACGCCCTATCGATCATTTAAGCATAATATGGCTACTAATATGAGTTAGATTGATACTAATAAGAGTAATGAGTATACTAATTGTCGTTCTAACGATCATATTTGCATAATATGGTTAATAATATGAGTTAGATTGATAATGATAAGAGTAATAAGTATAGTAATTGTCGTTCTATCGATCATATAAGCATAATATGGCTAATAATATGAGTTAGATTGATAATAATAAGAGTAATGAGTATAGTAATTGTCGTTCTATCGGTCACATAAGCATAATATGTCTATTAATATGAGTTAGATTGATAATAATAAGAGTAATAAGTATAGTAATTGTCTTTCTATCGATCATATCTGCATAATATGGTTAATAATATGAGTTTGATTGATAATAATAAGAGTAATAAGTATAGTAATTGTCGTTCTATCGATCACGTAAGCATAATATGACTAATAATACGAGTTAGATTGATAATAATAGGAGTAATGAGTATACTAATTGACGCTCCATCGATCATTTAAGCATAATATGGCTAATAATATGAGTTAGATTGATAGCAGTGAGTGTAATAAGTATAGTCATTGTCGTTCTATCGATCATATAAGCATAATATGGCTAATAATATGAGTTAGATTGATATTAATAAGAGTAGTGAGTATACTAACTGTCGTTCTATCGATCATATTTGCATACTATGGTTAATAATATGAGTTAGATTGATAGCAGTGAGTGTAATAAGTAAAGTAATTGTCGTTATATCTATCACATAAGCATAATATGGCTAATAATACGAGTTAGATTGATAACAATAAGAGTAATAAGTATAGTAATTGTCGTTCTATCGATCATATAAGCATAATGTGGCTAATAATATGAGTTAGATTGATGAAAATAATAAGAGTAATAAGTATAGTAATTGTCGTTCTATCGATCATATCTGCATAATATGGTTAATAATATGAGTTTGATTGATAATAATAAGAGTAATAAGTATAGTAATTGTCGTTCTATCGATCATGTAAGCATAATATGGCTAATAATATGAGTTAGATTGATAATAATAAGAGTAATGAGTATACTAATTGTCGTTCTATCGATCATATTTGCATAATATGGTTAATAATATGAGTTAGATTGATAGCAGCGAGTGTAATAAGTATAGTAATTGTCGTTCTATCGATCATATAATCATAAAATGGCTAATAATATGAGTTAGATTGATAGTAATAAAAGTAATAAGTATAGTAATTGTCGTTCTATCGATCACATAAGCATAATATGTCTATTAATATGAGTTAGATTGATAATAATAAGAGTAATAAGTATAGTAATTGTCTTTCTATCGATCATATCTGCATAATATGGTTAATAATATGAGTTTGATTGATAATAATAAGAGTAATAAGTATAGTAATTGTCGTTCTATCGATCACGTAAGCATAATATGACTAATAATACGAGTTAGATTGATAATAATAGGAGTAATGAGTATACTAATTGACGCTCCATCGATCATTTAAGCATAATATGGCTAATAATATGAGTTAGATTGATAGCAGTGAGTGTAATAAGTATAGTCATTGTCGTTCTATCGATCATATGAGCATAATATGGCTAATAATATGAGTTAGATTGATATTAATAAGAGTAGTGAGTATACTAACTGTCGTTCTATCGATCATATTTGCATACTATGGTTAATAATATGAGTTAGATTGATAGCAGTGAGTGTAATAAGTAAAGTAATTGTCGTTATATCTATCACATAAGCATAATATGGCTAATAATACGAGTTAGATTGATAACAATAAGAGTAATAAGTATAGTAATTGTCGTTCTATCGATCACATAAGCATAATATGGCTAATACTATGAGTTATATTGATAATAATAAGAGTAATGAGTATACTAACTGTCGTTCTATCGATCATATTCGCATAATATGGCTAATAATATGAGTTAGATTGATAATAATAAGAGTAATAAGTATAGTAATTGTTGTTCTATCGATCATATAAGCATAATATGGCTAATAATATGAGTTAGATTGATAATAATAAGAGTAATGAGTATAGTAATTGTCGTTCTATCGGTCACATAAGCATAATATGTCTAATAATATGAGTTAGATTGATAATAGTAAGAGTAATAAGTATAGTAATTGTCGTTCTATCGATCATATCTGCATAATATGGTTAATAATATGAGTTTGATTGATAATAATAAGAGTAATAAGTATAGTAATTGTCGTTCTATCGATCATGTAAGCATAATATGGCTAATAATATGAGTTAGATTGATAATAATAAGAGTAATGAGTATACTAATTGTCGTTCTATCGATCATATTTGCATAATATGGTTAATAATATGAGTTAGATTGATAGCAGCGAGTGTAATAAGTATAGTAATTGTCGTTCTATCGATCATATAATCATAAAATGGCTAATAATATGAGTTAGATTGATAGTAATAAGAGTAATAAGTATAGTAATTGTCGTTCTATCGATCACATAAGCATAATATGGCTAATAATATGAGTTAGATTGATAATAATAAGAGTAATGAGTATCCTAACTGTCGTTCTATCGATCATATAAGCATAATATGACTAATAATATGAGTTAGATTGATAATAATAGGTGTAATGAGTATAGCAATTGTTGTTCTATCGATCATATAAGCATAATATGACTAATATGAGTTAGATTGATAATAATAGGTGTAATGAGTATACTAATTGACGCTATATCGATCATTTAAGCATAATATGGCTAATAATATGAGTTAGATTGATAACAATAAGAGTAATGAGTAAACTAATTGTCGTTCTATCGATCATATTTGCATAATATGGCTAATAATATGAGTTAGATTGATAATAATAAGAGTAATAAGTATAGCAATTGTTGTTCTATCGATCATATAAGCATAATATGACTAATAATATGAGTTAGATTGATAATAATAGGTGAAATGAGTATAGCAATTGTTGTTCTATCGATCATATAAGCATAATATGACTAATAATATGAGTTAGATTGATAATAATAGGTGTAATGAGTATACTAATTGACGCTATATCGATCATTTAAGCATAATATGGCTTATAATATGAGTTAGATTGATAATAATAAGAGTAATGAGTATACTAATTGTCGCCCTAACGATCATATTTGCATAATATGGTTAATAATATGAGTTAGATTGATAATAATAAGAGTAATAAGTATAGTAATTGTCGTTCTATCGATCATATAAGCATAATATGGCTAATAATATGAGTTAGATTGATAATAATAAGAGTAATGAGTATAGTAATTGTCGTTCTATCGGTCACATAAGCATAATATGTCTATTAATATGAGTTAGATTGATAATAATAAGAGTAATAAGTATAGTAATTGTCTTTCTATCGATCATATCTGCATAATATGGTTAATGATATGAGTTTGATTGATAATAATAAGAGTAATAAGTATAGTAATTGTCGTTCTATCGATCACGTAAGCATAATATGACTAATAATACGAGTTAGATTGATAATAATAGGAGTAATGAGTATACCAATTGACGCTCCATCGATCATTTAAGCATAATATGGCTAATAATAGGAGTTAAATTGATAGCAGTGAGTGTAATAAGTATAGTCATTGTCGTTCTATCGATCATATAAGCATAATATGGCTAATAATATGAGTTAGATTGATATTAATAAGAGTAGTGAGTATACTAACTGTCGTTCTATCGATCATATTTGCATACTATGGTTAATAATATGAGTTAGATTGATAGCAGTGAGTGTAATAAGTAAAGTAATTGTCGTTCTATCGATCATATAAGCATAACATGGCCAAATATTATGAGTTAGATTGATAATAATAAGAGTAATAAGTATAGTAATTGTCGTTCTATCGATCACATAAGCATAATATGGCTAATAATATGAGTTAGATTGATAATAAAAAGACTAATAAGTAAAGCAATTGTCGTTCTATCAATCACATAAGCATAATATGGCTAATAATACGAGTTAGATTGATAATAATAAGAGTAATAAGTATAGTAATTGTCGTTCTATCGATCACGTAAGCATAATATGGCTAATAATATGAGTTACTTTGATAATAATAAGAGTAGTGAGTATACTAACTGTCGTTCTATCGATCATATTTGCATACTATGGTTAATAATATGAGTTAGATTGATAGCAGTGAGTGCAATAAGTATAGTAATTGTCGTTCTATCGATGATATAAGCATAATATGGCTAATAATATGAGTTAGATTGATAATAATAAGAGTAATAAGTATAGTAATTGTCGTTCTATCGATCATATAAGCATAATATGGCTAATAATATGAGTTAGATTGATAATAATAAGAGTAATGAGTATAGTAATTGTCGTTCTATCGGTCACATAAGCATAATATGTCTAATAATATGAGTTAGAGTGATAATAATAAGAGTAATAAGTATAGTAATTGTCGTTCTATCGATCATATCTGCATAATATGGTTAATAATATGAGTTTGATTGATAATAATAAGAGTAATAAGTATAGTAATTGTCGTTCTATCGATCATGTAAGCATAATATGGCTAATAATATGAGTTAGATTGATAATAATAAGAGTAATGAGTATACTAATTGTCGTTCTATCGATCATATCTGCATAATATGGTTAATAATATGAGTTTGATTGATAATAATAAGAGTAATAAGTATAGTAATTGTCGTTCTATCGATCATGTAAGCATAATATGGCTAATAATATGAGTTAGATTGATAATAATAGGAGGAATAAGTATAGTAATTGTCGTTCTATCGATCATATAAGCATAATATGGCTAATAATATGAGTTAGATTGATAATAATAAGAGTAATAAGTATAGCAATTGTTGTTCTATCGATCATATAAGCATAATATGACTAATAATATGAGTTAGATTGATAATAATAGGTGAAATGAGTATAGCAATTGTTGTTCTATCGATCATATAAGCATAATATGACTAATAATATGAGTTAGATTGATAATAATAGGTGTAATGAGTATACTAATTGACGCTATATCGATCATTTAAGCATAATATGGCTAATAATATGAGTTAGATTGATAATAATAAGAGTAATGAGTATAGTAATTGTCGTTCTATCGGTCACATAAGCATAATATGGCTAATAATATGAGTTAGATTGATAATAAAAAGACTAATAAGTAAAGCAATTGTCGTTCTATCAATCATATAAGCATAATATGGCTAATAATACGAGTTACTTTGATAATAATAAGATTAATTAGTATACTAATTGTCGTTCTAACGATCATATTTGCATAATATGGTTAATAATATGAGTTAGATTGATAGCAGCGAGTGTAATAAGTATAGTAATTGTCGTTCTATCGATCATATAATCATAAAATGGCTAATAATATGAGTTAGATTGATAGTAATAAGAGTAATAAGTACAGTAATTGTCGTTCTATCGATCACATAAGCATAATATGGCTAATAATATGAGTTAGATTGATAATAATAGGTGTAATGAGTATACTAATTGACGCTATATCGATCATTTAAGCATAATATGGCTAATAATATGGGTTAGATTGATAATAATAAGAGTAATGAGTAAACTAATTGTCGTTCTATCGATCATATTTGCATAATATGGCTAATAAAATGAGTTAGATTGATAATAATAGGAGTAATAAGTATTGCAATTGTTGTTCTATCGATCATATAAGCATAATATGACTAATAATATGAGTTAGATTGATAATAATAGGTGTAATGAGTATAGCAATTGTTGTTCTATCGATCATATAAGCATAATATGACTAATAATATGAGTTAGATTGATAATAATAGGTGTAATGAGTATACTAATTGACGCTATATCGATCATTTAAGCATAATATGGCTAATAATATGAGTTAGATTGATAATAATAAGAGTAATTAGTATACTAATTGTCGTTCTAACGATCATATTTGCATAATATGGTTAATAATATGAGTTAGATTGATAGCAGTGAGTGTAATAAGTATAGTAATTGTCGTTCTATCGATCATATAAGCATAACATGGCCAAATATTATGAGTTAGATTGATAATAATAAGAGTAATAAGTATAGTAATTGTCGTTCTATCGATCACATAAGCATAATATGGCTAATAATATGAGTTAGATTGATAATAAAAAGACTAATAAGTAAAGCAATTGTCGTTCTATCAATCATATAAGCATAATATGGCTAATAATACGAGTTACTTTGATAATAATAAGAGTAATAAGTATAGTAATTGTCGTTCTATCGGTCACGTAAGCATAATATGGCTAATAATATGAGTTAGTTTGATAATAATAAGATTAATGAGTATAGTAATTGTCGTTCTATCGGTCACATAAGCATAATATGTCTATTAATATGAGTTAGATTGATAATAATAGGAGTAATGAGTATACTAATTGACGCTCTATCGATCATTTAAGCATAATATGGCTACTAATATGAGTTAGATTGATACTAATAAGAGTAATGAGTATACTAATTGTCGTTCTAACGATCATATTTGCATAATATGGTTAATAATATGAGTTAGATTGATAATAATAAGAGTAATAAGTATAGTAATTGTCGTTCTATCGATCATATAAGCATAATATGGCTAATAATATGAGTTAGATTGATAATAATAAGAGTAATGAGTATAGTAATTGTCGTTCTATCGGTCACATAAGCATAATATGTCTATTAATATGAGTTAGATTGATAATAATAAGAGTAATAAGTATAGTAATTGTCTTTCTATCGATCATATCTGCATAATATGGTTAATGATATGAGTTTGATTGATAATAATAAGAGTAATAAGTATAGTAATTGTCGTTCTATCGATCACGTAAGCATAATATGACTAATAATACGAGTTAGATTGATAATAATAGGAGTAATGAGTATACTAATTGACGCTCCATCGATCATTTAAGCATAATATGGCTAATAATAGGAGTTAAATTGATAGCAGTGAGTGTAATAAGTATAGTCATTGTCGTTCTATCGATCATATAAGCATAATATGGCTAATAATATGAGTTAGATTGATATTAATAAGAGTAGTGAGTATACTAACTGTCGTTCTATCGATCATATTTGCATACTATGGTTAATAATATGAGTTAGATTGATAGCAGTGAGTGTAATAAGTAAAGTAATTGTCGTTCTATCGATCATATAAGCATAACATGGCCAAATATTATGAGTTAGATTGATAATAATAAGAGTAATAAGTATAGTAATTGTCGTTCTATCGATCACATAAGCATAATATGGCTAATAATATGAGTTAGATTGATAATAAAAAGACTAATAAGTAAAGCAATTGTCGTTCTATCAATCACATAAGCATAATATGGCTAATAATACGAGTTAGATTGATAATAATAAGAGTAATAAGTATAGTAATTGTCGTTCTATCGATCACGTAAGCATAATATGGCTAATCATATGAGTTACTTTGATAATAATAAGAGTAGTGAGTATACTAACTGTCGTTCTATCGATCATATAAGCATAATATGGCCAAATATTATGAGTTAGATTGATAATAATAGGAGGAATAAGTATAGTAATTGTCGTTCTATCGATCATATAAGCATAATATGACTAATAATATGAGTTAGATTGATAATAATAGGTGTAATGAGTATACTAATTGACGCTATATCGATCATTTAAGCATAATATGGCTAATAATATGAGTTAGATTGATAATAATAAGAGTAATGAGTAAACTAATTGTCGTTCTATCGATCATATTTGCATAATATGGCTAATAATATGAGTTAGATTGATAATAATAAGAGTAATGAGTATACTAACTGTCGTTCTATCGATCATATGTGCATTATATGGTTAATAATATGAGTTAGATTGATAGCAGTGAGTGTAATAAGTAAAGTAATTGTCGTTATATCTATCACATAAGCGTAATATGGCTAATAATACGAGTTAGATTGATAATAATAAGAGTAATAAGTATAGTAATGGTTGTTCTATCGATCACGTAAGCATAATATGGCTAATAATATGAGTTAGTTTGATAATAATAACAGTAATGAGTGTAGTAATTGTCATTCTATCGATCATATAAGCATAATATGGCTAATAATATGAGTTAGATTGATAACAATAAGAGTAATAAGTATAGTAATTGTCGTTCTATCGATCACATAAGCAGAATATGGCTAATAATATGAGTTACATTGATTATAATAAGAGTAATAAGTATAGTAATTGTCGTTCTGTCGATCACGTAAGCATAATATGGCTAATAATATGAGTTAGATTGATAATAATAAGAGTAATAAGAATAGTAATTGTCGTTCTATCGATCATATAAGCATAATATGGCTAATAATATGAGTTAGATTGATAATAATAAGAGGAATGAGTATACTAACTGTCGTTCTATCGATCATATTTGCATTATATGGTTAATAATATGAGTCAGATTGATAGAAGTGAGTGTAATAAGTATAGTAATTGTCGTTCTATCGATCATATAAGCATAATATGGCTAATAATATGAGTTAGTTTGATAATAATAAGAGTAATAAGCATAGTAATTGTCGTTCTATCGATCATATATGCATAATATGGCTAATAATATGAGTTAGATTGATAATAATAAGAGAAATAAGTATAGCAATTGTCGTTCTATGGATCACGTAAGCATAATATGGCTAATAATACGAGATAGATTCATAATAATAAGAGGAAAAAGTATAGTAATTGTCGTTCTATCCATCATATAAGCATAATATGGCTAATAATATGAGTTAGATTGATAATAATAAGAGTAATAAGTATAGTAATTGTCGTTCTATCGATTATATAAGCATAATATGGCTAATAATATGAGTTAGATTGATAATAATAAGAGTAATGAGTACAGTAATTGTCGTTCTATCGATCATATAAGCATAATATGACTAATAATATGAGTTAGATTGATAATAATAGGAGTAATGGGTATACTAATTGACGCTCTATCGATCATTTAAGCATAATATGGCTAATAATATGAGTTAGATTGATACTAATAAGAGTAATGAGTATACTAGTTGTCGTTCTAACGATCATATTTGCATAATATGGTTAATAATATGAGTTAGATTGATAGCAGTGAGTGTAATAACTATAGTAATTGTCGTTCTATCGATCATATAAGCATAATATGGCCAAATATGATGAGTTAGATTGATAATAATAGGAGGAATAAGTATAGTAATTGTCGTTCTATCGATCATATAAGCATAATATGGCTAATAATATGAGTTAGATTGATAATAATAAGAGTAATGAGTATAGCAATTGTTGTTCTATCGATCACGTAAGCATAATATGGCTAATAATACGAGATAGATTCATAATAATAAGAGGAAAAAGTATAGTAATTGTCGTTCTATCCATCATATAAGCATAATATGGCTAATAATATGAGTTAGATTGATAATAATAAGAGTAATGAGTATAGTAATTGTCGTTCTATCGATCATATAAGCATTATATGTCTAATAATATGAGTTAGATTGATAATAATAAGAGTAATGAGTATAGCAATTGTTGTTCTATCAATCATATAAGCATAATATGACTAATAATATGAGTTAGATTGATAATAATAGGAGTAATGAGTATACTAATTGACGCTCTATCGATCATTTAAGCATAATATGGCTAATAATATGAGTTAGATTGATAATAATAAGAGTAATGAGTAAATTAATTGTCGTTCTATCGATCATAATTGCATAATATGGCTAATAATATGAGTTAGATTGATAATAATAAGAGTAATGAGTATACTAACTGTCGTTCTATCGATCATATGTGCATTATATGGTTAGTAATATGAGTTAGATTGATAGCAGTGAGTGTAATAAGTATAGTAATTGTCGTTCTATCGATCATATTAGCATAATATGGCTAATAATATGAGTTAGGTTGATAATAATAAGAGTAATAAGTACAGTAATTGTCGTTCTATCGATCATATAAGCATAATATGGCTAATAGTATGAGTTAGATTGATAATAATAAGAGGAATGAGTATAGTAATTGTCGTTCTATCGGTCACATAAGCATAATATGTCTAATAATATGAGTTAGATTGATAATAATAAGAGTAATAAGTATAGTAATTGCCGTTCTATCGATCATATCTGCATAATATGGTTAATAATATGAGTTAGATTGATAGCAGCGAGTGTAATAAGTATAGTAATTGTCGTTCTATCGATCATATAAGCATAAAATGTCTAATAATATGAGTTAGATTGATAGTAATAAGAGTAATAAGTATAGTAATTGTCGTTCTATCGATCACATAAGCATAATATGGCTAATAATATGAGTAAGATTGATAATAATAGGAGTAATGCGTATACTAATTGACGCTCTATCGATCATTTAAGCATAATATGGCTAATAATATGAGTTAGATTGATAATAATAAGAGTAATGAGTATACTAATTGTCGCTCTATCGATCATATTTGCATAATATGGTTAATAATATGAGTTAGATTGATAGCAGTGAGTGTAATAAGTATAGTAATTGTCGTTCTATCCATCATATAAGCATAATATGGCTAATAATATGAGTTAGATTGATAATAATAAGAGTAATAAGTATAGTAATTGTCGTTCTATCGATCATATAAGCATAATATGGCTAATAATATGAGTTAGATTGATAATAATAAGAGTAATGAGTACAGTAATTGTCGTTCTATCGATCATATAAGCATAATATGGCTAATAATATGAGTTAGTTTGATAATAATAAGAGTAATAAGCATAGTAATTGTCGTTCTATCGATTATATATGCATAATATGGCTAATAATATGAGTTAGATTGATAATAATAAGAGAAATAAGTATAGCAATTGTCGTTCTATCGATCACGTAAGCATAATATGGCTAATAATACGAGATAGATTCATAATAATAAGAGGAAAAAGTATAGTAATTGTCGTTCTATCCATCATATAAGCATAATATGGCTAATAATATGAGTTAGATTGATAATAATAAGAGTAATAAGTATAGTAATTGTCGTTCTATCGATCATATAAGCATAATATGGCTAATAATATGAGTTAGATTTATAATAATAAGAGTAATGAGTACAGTAATTGTCGTTCTATCGATCATATAAGCATAATATGACTAATAATATGAGTTAGATTGATACTAATAAGAGTAATGAGTATACTAGTTGTCGTTCTAACGATCATATTTGCATAATATGGTTAATAATATGAGTTAGATTGATAGCAGTGAGTGTAATAACTATAGTAATTGTCGTTCTATAGATCATATAAGCATAATATGGCCAAATATTATGAGTTAGATTGATAATAATAGGAGGAATAAGTATAGTAATTGTCGTTCTATCGATCATATAAGCATAATATGGCTAATAATATGAGTTAGATTGATAATAATAAGAGTAATGAGTATAGCAATTGTTGTTCTATCGATCATATAAGCATAATATGACTAATAATATGAGTTAGATTGATAATAATAGGTGTAATGAGTATAGCAATTGTTGTTCTATCGATCATATAAGCATAATATGACTAATAATATGAGTTAGATTGATAATAATAGGTGTAATGAGTATACTAATTGACGCTATATCGATCATTTAAGCATAATATGGCTAATAATATGAGTTAGATTGATAATAATAAGAGTAATGAGTAAACTAATTGTCGTTCTATCGATCATATTTGCATAATATGGCTAATAATATGAGTTAGATTGATAATAATAAGAGAAATAAGTATAGCAATTGTCGTTCTATCGATCACGTAAGCATAATATGGCTAATAATACGAGATAGATTCATAATAATAAGAGGAAAAAGTATAGTAATTGTCGTTCTATCCATCATATAAGCATAATATGGCTAATAATATGAGTTAGATTGATAATAATAAGAGTAATGAGTATAGTAATTGTCGTTCTATCGATCATATAAGCATAATATGTCTAATAATATGAGTTAGATTGATAATAATAAGAGTAATGAGTATAGCAATTGTTGTTCTATCAATCATATTAGCATAATATGACTAATAATATGAGTTAGATTGATAATAATAGGAGTAATGAGTATAGTAATTGACGCTCTATCGATCATTTAGGCATAATATGGCTAATAATATGAGTTAGATTGATAATAATAAGAGTAATGAGTAAATTAATTGTCGTTCTATCGATCATATTTGCATAATATGGCTAATAATATGAGTTAGATTGATAATAATAAGAGTAATGAGTATACTAACTGTCGTTCTATCGATCATATGTGCATTATATGGTTAATAATATGAGTTAGATTGATAGCAGTGAGTGTAATAAGTATAGTAATTGTCGTTCTATCGATCATATAAGCATAATATGGCTAATAATATGAGTTAGATTGATAATAATAAGAGTAATAAGTACAGTAATTGTCGTTCTATCGATCATATAAGCATAATATGGCTAATAATATGAGTTAGATTGATAATAATAAGAGGAATGAGTATAGTAATTGTCGTTCTATCGGTCACATAAGCATAATATGTCTAATAATATGAGTTAGATTGATAATAATAAGAGTAATAAGTATAGTAATTGCCGTTCTATCGATCATATCTGCATAATATGGTTAATAATATGAGTTAGATTGATAGCAGCGAGGGTAATAAGTATAGTAATTGTCGTTCTATCGATCATATAAGCATAAAATGGCTAATAATATGAGTTAGATTGATAGTAATAAGAGTAATAAGTATAGTAATTGTCGTTCTATCGATCACATAAGCATAATATGGCTAATAATATGAGTTAGATTGATAATAATAAGAGTAATGAGTATACTAACTGTAGTTCTATCGATCATATTCGCATCATATGGTTAATAATATGAGTTAGATTGATAGCAGTGAGTGTAATAAGTATAGTAATTGTCGTTCTATCGATCATATAAGCATAATATGGCCAAATATTATGGGTTAGATTGATAATAATAAGAGTAGTAAGTATAGTAATTGTCGTTCTATCGATCACATAAGCATAATATGGCTAATAATATGAGTTAGATTGATAATAAAAAGACTAATAAGTAAAGCAATTGTCGTTCTATCAATCACATAAGCATAATATGGCTAATAATACGAGTTAGACTGATAATAATAAGAGTAATAAGTATAGTAATTGTCGTTCTATCGATCACGTACGCATAATATGTCTAATAATATGAGTTACTTTGATAATAATAAGAGTAGTGAGTATACTAACTGTCGTTCTATCGATCATATTTGCATACTATGGTTAATAATATGAGTTAGATTGATAGCAGTGAGTGTAATAAGTAAAGTAATTGTCGTTATATCTATCACATAAGCATAATATGGCTAATAATACGAGTTAGATTGATAATAATAAGAGTAATAAGTATAGTAATTCTCGTTCTATCGATCACGTAAGCATAATATGGCTAATAATACGAGACAGATTGATAATAATAAGAGGAATAAGTGTAGTAATTGTCGTTCTATCGATCATATAAGCATAATATGGCTAATAATATGAGTTAGATTGATAATAATAAGAGTAATGAGTATAGTAATTGTCGTTCTCTCGATCATATTTGCATAATATGGCTAATAATATGAGTTAGATTGATAATAATAAGAGTAATGAGTATACTAACTGTCGTTCTATCGATCATATTTGCATTATATGGTTAATAATATGAGTTAGATTGATAATAATAAGAGTAATGAGTATAGTAATTGTCGTTCTATCGGTCACATAAGCATAATATGTCTAATAATATGAGTTAGATTGATAATAATAAGAGTAATAAGTATAGTAATTGTCGTTCTATCGATCATATCTGCATAATATGGTTAATAATATGAGTTAGATTGATGATAATAAGAGAAATAAGTATAGCAATTGTCGTTCTACCGATCACGTAAGCATAATATGGCTAATAATACGAGATAGATTCATAATAATAAGAGGAATAAGTATAGTAATTGTCGTTCTATCCATCATGTAAGCATAATATGGCTAATAATATGAGTTAGATTGATAATAATAATAGTCATGAGTATAGTAATTGTCGTTCTATCCATCATATAAGCATAATATGGCTAATAATATGAGTTAGATTGATAATAATAAGAGTAATGAGTATAGTAATTGTCGTTCTATCGATCATATAAGCATAATATGACTAATAATATGAGTTAGATTGATAATAATAGGAGTAATGAGTATACTAATTGACGCTCTATCGATCATTTAAGCATAATATGGCTAATAATATGAGTTAGATTGATAATAATAAGAGTAATGAGTATACTAATTGCCGTTCTATCGATCATATTTGCATAATTTGGTTAATAATATGAGGTAGATTGATAGCAGTGAGTGTAATAAGTATAGTAATTGTCGTACTATCGATCATATAAGCATAATATGGCTAATAATATGAGTTAGATTGATAATAATAAGAGTAGTGAGTATACTAACTGTCGTTCAATCGATCACATTTGCATACTATGGTTAATAATATGAGCTAGATTGATGGCAGTGAGTGTAATAAGTAAAGTAATTGTCGTTATATCGATAACATAAGCATAATATGGCTAATAATACGAGTTAGATTGAGAATAATAAGAGTAATGAGTATAGCAATTGTTGTTCTATCAATCATATAAGCATAATATGACTAATAATATGAGTTAGATTGATAATAATAGGAGTAATGGGTATACTAATTGACGCTCTATCGATCATTTAAGCATAATATGGCTAATAATATGAGTTAGATTGATAATAATAAGAGTAATGAGTAAACTAATTGTCGTTCTATCGATCATATAAGCATAATATGGCTAATAATACGAGTTAGATTGATAATAATAAGAGTAATAAGTATAGTAATTGTCGTTCTATCGATCATATAAGCATAATATGGCTAATAATATGAGTTAGATTGATAATAATAAGAGGAATGAGTATAGTAATTGTCGTTCTATCGATCATATAAGCATAATATGACTAATAATATGAGTTAGATTGATAATAATAGGAGTAATGAGTATACTAATTGACGCTCTATCGATCATTTAAGCATAATATGGCTAATAATATGAGTTAGATTGATAATAACAAGAGTAATGAGTATACTAATTGTCGTTCTATCGATCATATTTCCATAATATGGTTAATAATATGAGTTAGATTGATAGCAGTGAGTGTAACAAGTATAGTATTGTCGTACAATCGATCATATAAGCATAATATGGCTAATATTATGAGTTAGATTGATAATAATAAGAGTAGTGAGCATACTAACTGTCGTTCTATCGATCATATTTGCATACTATGGTTAGTAATATGAGTTAGATTGATAGCAGTGAGTGTAATAAGTAAAGTAATTGTCGTTATATCGATCACATAAGCATAATATGGCTAATAATACGAGTTAGATTGATAATAATAAGAGTAATAAGTATACTAATTGTTGTTCTATCGATCACGTAAGCATAATATGGCTAATAATATGAGTTAGTTTGATAATAATAAGAGTAATGAGTGTAGTAATTGTCATTCTATCGATCATATAAGCATAATATGGCTAATAATATGAGTTAGATTGATAACAATAAGAGTAATAAGTATAGTAATTGTCGATCTATCGATCACATAAGCAGAATATGGCTAATAATATGAGTTAGATTGATAATAATAAGAGTAATAAGTATAGTAATTGTCGTTCTATCGATCACGTAAGCATAATATGGCTAATAATACGAGATAGATTGATAATAATAAGAGGAATAAGTATAGTAATTGTCGTTCTATCGATCATATAAGCATAATATGGCTAATAATATGAGTTAGATTGATAATAATAAGAGTAATGAGTATAGTACTTGTCGTTCTCTCGATCATATTTGCATAATATGGATAATAATATGAGTTAGATTGATAATAATAAGAGTAATGAGTATACTAACTGTCGTTCTATCGATCATATTTGCATTGTATGGTTAATAATATGAGTTAGATTGATAGTAGTGAGTGTAATAAGTATAGTAATTGTCGTTCTATCGATCATATAAGCAGAATATGGCTAATAATATGAGTTAGATTGATAATAATAAGAGTAATAAGTATAGTAATTGTCGTTCTATCGATCATATATGCATAATATGGCTAATAATATGAGTTAGATTGATAATAATAAGAGAAATAAGTATAGCAATTGTCGTTCTATCGATCACGTAAGCATAATATGGCTAATAATACGAGATAGATTCATAATAATAAGAGGAAAAAGTATAGTAATTGTCGTTCTATCCATCATATAAGCATAATATGGCTAATAATATGAGTTAGATTGATAATAATAAGAGTAATGAGTATAGTAATTGTCGTTCTATCGATCATATAAGCATAATATGACTAATAATATGAGTTAGATTGATAATAATAGGAGTAATGAGTATACTAATTGACGCTCTATCGATCATTTAAGCATAATATGGCTAATAATATGAGTTAGATTGATAATAATAAGAGTAATGAGTATACTAATTGCCGTTCTATCGATCATATTTGCATAATATGGTTAATAATATGAGGTAGATTGATAGCAGTGAGTGTAATAAGTATAGTAATTGTCGTACTATCGATCATATAAGCATAATGTCGCTAATAATATGAGTTAGATTGATAATAATAAGAGTAGTGAGTATACTAACTGTCGTTCTATCGATCATATTTGCATACTATGGTTAATAATAAGAGTTAGATTGATGGCAGTGAGTGTAATAAGTAAAGTAATTGTCGTTATATCGATAACATAAGCATAATATGGCTAATGATACGAGTTAGATTGATAATAATAAGAGTAATAAGTATAGTAATTGTTGCTCTATCGATCACGTAATCATAATATGGCTAATAATACGAGATAGATTGATAATAATAAGAGGAATAAGTATAGTAATTGTCGTTCTATCGATCATATAAGCATAATATGGCTAATAATATGAGTTAGATTGATAATAATAGGAGTAATGGGTATACTAATTGACGCTCTATCGATCATTTAAGCATAATATGGCTAATAATATGAGTTAGATTGATAATAATAAGAGTAATAAGTATAGTAATTGCCGTTCTATCGATCATATCTGCATAATATGGTTAATAATATGAGTTAGATTGATAGCAGCGAGTGTAATAAGTATAGTAATTGTCGTTCTATCGATCATATAAGCATAAAATGGCTAATATTATGAGTTAGATTGATAATAATAAGAGTAGTGAGTATACTAACTGTCGTTCTATCGATCATATTTGCATACTATGGTTCATAATAAGAGTTAGATTGATGGCAGTGAGTGTAATAAGTAAAGTAATTGTCGTTATATCGATAACATAAGCATAATATGGCTAATAATACGAGTTAGATTGATAATAATAAGAGTAATAAGTATAGTAATTGTTGCTCTATCGATCACGTAATCATAATATGGCTAATAATACGAGATAGATTGATAATAATAAGAGGAATAAGTATAGTAATTGTCGTTCTATCGATCATATAAGCATAATATGGCTAATAATATGAGTTAGATTGATAATAATAGGAGTAATGGGTATACTAATTGACGCTCTATCGATCATTTAAGCATAATATGGCTAATAATATGAGTTAGATTGATAATAATAAGAGTAATAAGTATAGTAATTGCCGTTCTATCGATCATATCTGCATAATATGGTTAATAATATGAGTTAGATTGATAGCAGCGAGTGTAATAAGTATAGTAATTGTCGTTCTATCGATCATATAAGCATAAAATGGCTAATATTATGAGTTAGATTGATAATAATAAGAGTAGTGAGTATACTAACTGTCGTTCTATCGATCATATTTGCATACTATGGTTCATAATATGAGTTAGATTGATGGCAGTGAGTGTAATAAGTAAAGTAATTGTCGTTATATCGATAACATAAGCATAATATGGCTAATAATACGAGTTAGATTGATAATAATAAGAGTTATAAGTATAGTAATTGTTGCTCTATCGATCACGTAAGCATAATATGGCTAATAATACGAGATAGATTGATAATAATAAGAGGAATAAGTATAGTAATTGTCGTTCTATCGATCATATAAGCATAATATGGCTAATAATATGAGTTAGATTGAGAATAATAAGAGTAATGAGTATAGCAATTGTTGTTCTATCAATCATATAAGCATAATATGACTAATAATATGAGTTAGATTGATAATAATAGGAGTAATGGGTATACTAATTGACGCTCTGTCGATCATTTAAGCATAATATGGCTAATAATACGAGATAGATTCATAATAATAAGAGGAATAAGTATAGTAATTGTCGTTCTATCCATCATGTAAGCATAATATGGCTAATAATATGAGTTAGATTGATAATAATAATAGTAATGAGTATAGTAATTGTCGTTCTATCCATCATATAAGCATAATATGGCTAATAATATGAGTTAGATTGATAATAATAAGAGTAATGAGTATAGTAATTGTCGTTCTATCGATCATATAAGCATAATATGACTAATAATATGAGTTAGATTGATAATAATAGGAGTAATGAGTATACTAATTGACGCTCTATCGATCATTTAAGCATAATATGGCTAATAATATGAGTTAGATTGATAATAATAAGAGTAATGAGTATACTAATTGCCGTTCTATCGATCATATTTGCATAATATGGTTAATAATATGAGGTAGATTGATAGCAGTGAGTGTAATAAGTATAGTAATTGTCGTACTATCGATCATATAAGCATAATATGGCTAATAATATGAGTTAGATTGATAATAATAAGAGTAATGAGTATACTAACTGTCGTTCTATCGATCATATTTGCATTATATGGTTAATAATATGAGTTAGATTGATAGCAGTGAGTGTAATAAGTATAGTAATTGTCGTTCTATCGATCATATAAGCAGAATGTGGCTAATAATATGAGTTAGATTGATAATAATAAGAGTAATAAGTATAGTAATTGTCGTTCTATCGATCATATATGCATAATATGGCTAATAATATGAGTTAGATTGATAATAATAAGAGAAATATGTATAGCAATTGTCGTTCTATCGATCACGTAAGCATAATATGGCTAATAATACGAGATAGATTGATAATAATAAGAGGAATAAGTATAGTAATTGTCGTTCTATCCATCATATAAGCATAATATGGCTAATAATATGAGTTAGATTGATAATAATAAGAGTAATGAGTATAGTAATTGTCGTTCTATCGGTCACATAAGCATAATATATCTAATAATACGAGTTAGATTGATAATAATAAGAGTAATAAGTATAGTAATTGTCGTTCTATCGATCATATCTGCATAATATGGTTAATAATATGAGTTAGATTGATAATAATAAGAGAAATAAGTATAGCAATTGTCGTTCTATCGATCACGTAAGCATAATATGGCTAATAATACGAGATAGATTCATAATAATAAGAGGAATAAGTATAGTAGTTGTCGTTCTATCCATCATATAAGCATAATATGGCTAATAATATGAGTTAGATTGATAATAATAAGAGTAATGTGTATACTAACTGTCGTTCTATCGATCATATTTGCATTATATGGTTAATAATATGAGTTAGATTGATAGCAGTGAGTGTAATAAGTATAGTAATTGTCGTTCTATCGATCATATAAGCATAATATGGCTAATAATATGAGTTAGATTGATAATAATAAGAGTAGTGAGTATACTAACTGTCGTTCTATCGATCATATTTGCATGCTATGGTTAATAATATGAGTTAGATTGATAATAATAAGAGTAATGAGTATACTAACTGTCGTTCTATCGATCATATTCGCATAATATGGTTAATAATATGAGTTAGATTGATAGCAGTGAGTGTAATAAGTATAGTAATTGTCGTTCTATCGATCATATAAGCATAATATGGCCAAATATTATGGGTTAGATTGATAATAATATGAGTAATAAGTATAGTAATTGTCGTTCTATCGATCACATAAGCATAATATGGCTAATAATATGAGTTAGATTGATAATAAAAAGACTAATAAGTAAAGCAATTGTCGTTCTATCAATCACATAAGCATAATATGGCTAATAATACGAGTTAGATTGATAATAATAAGAGTAATAAGTATAGTAATTGTCGTTCTATCGATCACGTAAGCATAATATGGCTAATAATATGAGTTACTTTGATAATAATAAGAGTAGTGAGTATACTAACTGTCGTTCTATCGATCATATTTGCATACTATGGTTAATAATATGAGTTAGATTGATAGCAGTGAGTGTAATAAGTAAAATAATTGTCGTTATATCTATCACATAAGCATAATATGGCTAATAATACGAGTTAGATTTATAATAATAAGAGTAATAAGTATAGTAATTGTCGTTCTATCGATCACGTAAGCATAATATGGCTAATAATACGAGATAGATTGATAATAATAAGAGGAATAAGTATAGTAATTGTCGTTCTATCGATCATATAAGCATAATATGGCTAATAATATGAGTTAGATTGATAATAATAAGAGTAATGAGTATAGTAATTGTCGTTCTCTCGATCATATTTGGATAATATGGCTAATAATATGAGTTAGATTGATAATAATAAGAGTAATGAGTATACTAACTGTCGTTCTATCGATCATATTTGCATTATATGGTTAATAATATGAGTTAGATTGATAGCAGTGAGTGTAATAAGTATAGTAATTGTCGTTCTATCGATCATATAAGCAGAATGTGGCTAATAATATGAGTTAGATTGATAATAATAAGAGTAATAAGTATAGTAATTGTCGTTCTATCGATCATATATGCATAATATGGCTAATAATATGAGTTAGATTGATAATAATAAGAGAAATATGTATAGCAATTGTCGTTCTATCGATCACGTAAGCATAATATGGCTAATAATACGAGATAGATTGATAATAATAAGAGGAATAAGTATAGTAATTGTCGTTCTATCCATCATATAAGCATAATATGGCTAATAATATGAGTTAGATTGATAATAATAAGAGTAATGAGTATAGTAATTGTCGTTCTATCGGTCACATAAGCATAATATATCTAATAATACGAGTTAGATTGATAATAATAAGAGTAATAAGTATAGTAATTGTCGTTCTATCGATCATATCTGCATAATATGGTTAATAATATGAGTTAGATTGATAATAATAAGAGAAATAAGTATAGCAATTGTCGTTCTATCGATCACGTAAGCATAATATGGCTAATAATACGAGATAGATTCATAATAATAAGAGGAATAAGTATAGTAGTTGTCGTTCTATCCATCATATAAGCATAATATGGCTAATAATATGAGTTAGATTGATAATAATAAGAGGAATAAGTATAGTAATTGTCGTTCTTTCGATCATATAAGCATAATATGGCTAATAATATGAGTTAGATTGATAATAATAAGAGTAATGTGTATACTAACTGTCGTTCTATCGATCATATTTGCATTATATGGTTAATAATATGAGTTAGATTGATAGCAGTGAGTGTAATAAGTATAGTAATTGTCGTTCTATCGATCATATAAGCATAATATGGCTAATAATATGAGTTAGATTGATAATAATAAGAGTAATAAGTATAGTAATTGTCGTTCTTTCGATCATATTTGCATAGTATGGCTAATAATATGAGTTAGATTGATAATAATAAGAGGAATGAGTATAGTAATTGTCGTTCTATCGATCATATAAGCATAATATGACTAATAATATGAGTTAGATTGATAATAATAGGAGTAATGAGTATACTAATTGACGCTCTATCGATCATTTAAGCATAATATGGCTAATAATATGAGTTAGATTGATAATAATAAGAGTAATGAGTATAATAATTGCCGTTCTATCGATCATATTTGCATAATATGGTTAATAATATGAGTTAGATTGATAGCAGTGAGTGTAATAAGCATAGTAATTGTCGTACTATCGATCATATAAGCATAATATGGCTAATAATATGAGTTAGATTGATAATAATAAGAGTAGTGAGTATACTAACTGTCGTTCTATCGATCATATTTGCATACTATGGTTAATAATATGAGTTAGATTGATGGCAGTGAGTGTAATAAGTAAAGTAATTGTCGTTATATCGATAACATAAGCATAATATGGCTAATAATACGAGTTAGATTGATAATAATAAGAGTAATAAGAATAGTAATTGTTGCTCTATCGATCACGTAAGCATAATATGGCTAATAATACGAGATAGATTGATAATAATAAGAGGAATAAGTATACTAATTGTCGCACTATCGATCATATAAGCATAATATGGCTAATAATATGAGTTAGATTGATAATAATAAGAGTAATAAGTATAGTAATTGTCGTTCTTTCGATCATATTTGCATAGTATGGCTAATAATATGAGTTAGATTGATAATAATAAGAGGAATGAGTATAGTAATTGTCGTTCTATCGATCATATAAGCATAATATGACTAATAATATGAGTTAGATTGATAATAATAGGAGTAATGAGTATACTAATTGACGCTCTATCGATCATTTAAGCATAATATGGCTAATAATATGAGTTAGATTGATAATAATAAGAGTAATGAGTATAATAATTGCCGTTCTATCGATCATATTTGCATAATATGGTTAATAATATGAGTTAGATTGATAGCAGTGAGTGTAATAAGTATAGTAATTGTCGTACTATCGATCATTTAAGCATAATATGGCTAATAATATGAGTTAGATTGATAATAATAAGAGTAATGAGTATAATAATTGCCGTTCTATCGATCATATTTGCATAATATGGTTAATAATATGAGTTAGATTGATAGCAGTGAGTGTAATAAGTATAGTAATTGTCGTACTATCGATCATATAAGCATAATATGGCTAATAATATGAGTTAGATTGATAATAATAAGAGTAGTGAGTATACTAACTGTCGTTCTATCGATCATATTTGCATACTATGGTTAATAATATGAGTTAGATTGATGGCAGTGAGTGTAATAAGTAAAGTAATTGTCGTTATATCGATAACATAAGCATAATATGGCTAATAATACGAGTTAGATTGATAATAATAAGAGTAATAAGTATAGTAATTGTTGCTCTATCGATCACGTAAGCATAATATGGCTAATAATACGAGATAGATTGATAATAATAAGAGGAATAAGTATACTAATTGTCGCACTATCGATCATATAAGCATAATATGGCTAATAATATGAGTTAGATTGATAATAATAAGAGTAATAAGTATAGTAATTGTCGTTCTTTCGATCATATTTGCATAGTATGGCTAATAATATGAGTTAGATTGATAATAATAAGAGGAATGAGTATAGTAATTGTCGTTCTATCGATCATATAAGCATAATATGACTAATAATATGAGTTAGATTGATAATAATAGGAGTAATGAGTATACTAATTGACGCTCTATCGATCATTTAAGCATAATATGGCTAATAATATGAGTTAGATTGATAATAATAAGAGTAATGAGTATAATAATTGCCGTTCTTATCGATCATATTTGCATAATATGGTTAATAATATGAGTTAGATTGATAGCAGTGAGTGTAATAAGTATAGTAATTGTCGTACTATCGATCATATAAGCATAATATGGCTAATAATATGAGTTAGATTGATAATAATAAGAGTAGTGAGTATACTAACTGTCGTTCTATCGATCATATTTGCATACTATGGTTAATAATATGAGTTAGATTGATGGCAGTGAGTGTAATAAGTAAAGTAATTGTCGTTATATCGATAACATAAGCATAATATGGCTAATAATACGAGTTAGATTGATAATAATAAGAGTAATAAGTATAGTAATTGTTGCTCTATCGATCACGTAAGCATAATATGGCTAATAATACGAGATAGATTGATAATAATAAGAGGAATAAGTATACTAATTGTCGCACTATCGATCATATAAGCATAATATGGCTAATAATATGAGTTAGATTGATAATAAAAAGACTAATAAGTAAAGAAATTGTCGTTCTATCAATCACATAAGCACAATATGGCTAATAATACGAGTTAGATTGATAATAATAAGAGTAATAAGTATAGTAATTGTCGTTCTATCGATCACGTAAGCATAATATGGCTAATAATATGAGTTACTTTGATAATAATAAGAGTAGTGAGTATACTAACCGTCGTTCTATCGATCATATTTGCATACTATGGTTAATAATATGAGTTAGATTGATAGCAGTGAGTGTAATAAGTAAAGTAATTGTCGTTATATCTATCACGTAAGCATAATATGGCTAATAGTACGAGATAGATTGATAATAATAAGAGGAATAAGTATAGTAATTGTCGTTCTATCGATCATATAAGCATAATATGGCTAATAATATGAGTTAGATTGACAATAATAAGAGTAATGTGTATACTAACTGTCGTTCTATCGATCATATTTGCATTATATGGTTAATAATATGAGTTAGATTGATAGCAGTGAGTGTAATAAGTATAGTAATTGTCGTTCTATCGATCATATAAGCATAATATGGCTAATAATATGAGTTAGATTGATAATAATAAGAGTAATAAGTATAGTAATTGTCGTTCTTTCGATCATATTTGCATAGTATGGCTAATAATATGAGTTAGATTGATAATAATAAGAGGAATGAGTATAGTCATTGTCGTTCTATCGACCATATAAGCATAATATGACTAATAATATGAGTTAGATTGATAATAATAGGAGTAATGAGTATACTAATTGACGCTCTATCGATCATTTAAGCATAATATGGCTAATAATATGAGTTAGATTGATAATAATAAGAGTAATGAGTATACTAATTGCCGTTCTATCGATCATATTTGCATAATATGGTTAATAATATGAGTTAGATTGATAGCAGTGAGTGTAATAAGTAAAGTAATTGTCGTTATATCGATAACATAAGCATAATATGGCTAATAATACGAGTTAGATTGATAATAATAAGAGTAATAAGTATAGTAATTGTTGCTCTATCGATCACGTAAGCATAATATGGCTAATAATACGAGATAGATTGATAATAATAAGAGGAATAAGTATAGTAATTGTCGCACTATTGATCATATAAGCATAATATGGCTAATAATATGAGTTAGATTGATAATAAAAAGACTAATAAGTAAAGAAATTGTCGTTCTATCAATCACATAAGCACAATATGGCTAATAATACGAGTTAGATTGATAATAATAAGAGTAATAAGTATAGTAATTGTCGTTCTATCGATCACGTAAGCATAATATGGCTAATAATATGAGTTACTTTGATAATAATAAGAGTAGTGAGTATACTACCCGTCGTTCTATCGATCATATTTGCATACTATGGTTAATAATATGAGTTAGATTGATAGCAGTGAGTGTAATAAGTAAAGTAATTGTCGTTATATCTATCACGTAAGCATAATATGGCTAATAGTACGAGATAGATTGATAATAATAAGAGGAATAAGTATAGTAATTGTCGTTCTATCGATCATATAAGCATAATATGGCTAATAATATGAGTTAGATTGATAATAATAAGAGTAATGTGTATACTAACTGTCGTTCTATCGATCATATTTGCATTATATGGTTAATAATATGAGTTAGATTGATAGCAGTGAGTGTAATAAGTATAGTAATTGTCGTTCTATCGATCATATAAGCATAATATGGCTAATAATATGAGTTAGATTGATAATAATAAGAGTAATAAGTATAGTAATTGTCGTTCTTTCGATCATATTTGCATAGTATGGCTAATAATATGAGTTAGATTGATAATAATAAGAGGAATGAGTATAGTAATTGTCGTTCTATCGACCATATAAGCATAATATGACTAATAATATGAGTTAGATTGATAATAATAGGAGTAATGAGTATACTAATTGACGCTCTATCGATCATTTAAGCATAATATGGCTTATAATATGAGTTAGATTGATAATAATAAGAGTAATGAGTATACTAATTGCCGTTCTATCGATCATATTTGCATAATATGGTTAATAATATGAGTTAGATTGATAGCAGTGAGTGTAATAAGTATAGTAATTGTCGTACTATCGATCATATAAGCATAATATGGCTAATAATATGAGTTAGATTGATAATAATAAGAGTAGTGAGTATACTAACTGTCGTTCTATCGATCATATTTGCATACTATGGTTAATAATATGAGTTAGATTGATGGCAGTGAGTGTAATAAGTAAAGTAATTGTCGTTATATCGATAACATAAGCATAATATGGCTAATAATACGAGTTAGATTGATAATAATAAGAGTAATAAGTATAGTAATTGTTGCTCTATCGATCACGTAAGCATAATATGGCTAATAATACGAGATAGATTGATAATAATAAGAGGAATAAGTATAGTAATTGTCGCACTATCGATCATATAAGCATAATATGGCTAATAATATGAGTTAGATTGATAATAAAAAGACTAATAAGTAAAGAAATTGTCGTTCTATCAATCACATAAGCACAATATGGCTAATAATACGAGTTAGATTGATAATAATAAGAGTAATAAGTATAGTAATTGTCGTTCTATCGATCACGTAAGCATAATGTGGCTAATAATATGAGTTACTTTGATAATAATAAGAGTAGTGAGTATACTAACCGTCGTTCTATCGATCATATTTGCATACTATGGTTAATAATATGAGTTAGATTGATAGCAGTGAGTGTAATAAGTAAAGTAATTGTCGTTATATCTATCACGTAAGCATAATATGGCTAATAGTACGAGATAGATTGATAATAATAAGAGGAATAAGTATAGTAATTGTCGTTCTATCGATCATATAAGCACAATATGGCTAATAATATGAGTTAGATTGATAATAATAAGAGTAATGTGTATACTAACTGTCGTTCTATCGATCATATTTGCATTATATGGTTAATAATATGAGTTAGATTGATAGCAGTGAGTGTAATAAGTATAGTAATTGTCGTTCTATCGATCATATAAGCATAATATGGCTAATAATATGAGTTAGATTGATAATAATAAGAGTAATAAGTATAGTAATTGTCGTTCTTTCGATCATATTTGCATAGTATGGCTAATAATATGAGTTAGATGGATAATAATAAGAGGAATGAGTATAGTAATTGTCGTTCTATCGACCATATAAGCATAATATGACTAATAATATGAGTTAGATTGATAATAATAGGAGAAATGAGTATACTAATTGACGCTCTATCGATCATTTAAGCATAATATGGCTAATAATATGAGTTAGATTGATAATAATAAGAGTAATGAGTATACTAATTGCCGTTCTATCGATCATATTTGCATAATATGGTTAATAATATGAGTTAGATTGATAGCAGTGAGTGTAATAAGTATAGTAATTGTCGTACTATCGATCATATAAGCATAATATGGCTAATAATATGAGTTAGATTGATAATAATAAGAGTAGTGAGTATACTAACTGTCGTTCTATCGATCATATTTGCATACTATGGTTAATAATATGAGTTAGATTGATGGCAGTGAGTGTAATAAGTAAAGTAATTGTCGTTATATCGATAACATAAGCATAATATGGCTAATAATACGAGTTAGATTGATAATAATAAGAGTAATAAGTATAGTAATTGTTGCTCTATCGATCACGTAAGCATAATATGGCTAATAATACGAGATAGATTGATAATAATAAGAGGAATAAGTATAGTAATTGTCGCACTATCGATCATATAAGCATAATATGGCTAATAATACGAGTTAGATTGATAATAATAAGAGTAATAAGTATAGTAATTGTCGTTCTATCGATCACGTAAGCATAATATGGCTAATAATATGAGTTACTTTGATAATAATAAGAGTAGTGAGTATACTAACCGTCGTTCTATCGATCATATTTGCATACTATGGTTAATAATATGAGTTAGATTGATAGCAGTGAGTGTAATAAGTAAAGTAATTGTCGTTATATCTATCACGTAAGCATAATATGGCTAATAGTACGAGATAGATTGATAATAATAAGAGGAATAAGTATAGTAATTGTCGTTCTATCGATCATATAAGCATAATATGGCTAATAATATGAGTTAGATTGACAATAATAAGAGTAATGTGTATACTAACTGTCGTTCTATCGATCATATTTGCATTATATGGTTAATAATATGAGTTAGATTGATAGCAGTGAGTGTAATAAGTATAGTAATTGTCGTTCTATCGATCATATAAGCATAATATGGCTAATAATATGAGTTAGATTGATAATAATAAGAGTAATAAGTATAGTAATTGTCGTTCTTTCGATCATATTTGCATAGTATGGCTAATAATATGAGTTAGATTGATAATAATAAGAGGAATGAGTATAGTCATTGTCGTTCTATCGACCATATAAGCATAATATGACTAATAATATGAGTTAGATTGATAATAATAGGAGTAATGAGTATACTAATTGACGCTCTATCGATCATTTAAGCATAATATGGCTAATAATATGAGTTAGATTGATAATAATAAGAGGAATGAGTATAGTCATTGTCGTTCTATCGACCATATAAGCATAATATGACTAATAATATGAGTTAGATTGATAATAATAGGAGTAATGAGTATACTAATTGACGCTCTATCGATCATTTAAGCATAATATGGCTAATAATATGAGTTAGATTGATAATAATAAGAGTAGTGAGTATACTAACTGTCGTTCTATCGATCATATTTGCATACTATGGTTAATAATATGAGTTAGATTGATGGCAGTGAGTGTAATAAGTAAAGTAATTGTCGTTATATCGATAACATAAGCATAATATGGCTAATAATACGAGTTAGATTGATAATAATAAGAGTAATAAGAATAGTAATTGTTGCTCTATCGATCACGTAAGCATAATATGGCTAATAATACGAGATAGATTGATAATAATAAGAGGAATAAGTATACTAATTGTCGCACTATCGATCATATAAGCATAATATGGCTAATAATATGAGTTAGATTGATAATAATAAGAGTAATAAGTATAGTAATTGTCGTTCTTTCGATCATATTTGCATAGTATGGCTAATAATATGAGTTAGATTGATAATAATAAGAGGAATGAGTATAGTAATTGTCGTTCTATCGATCATATAAGCATAATATGACTAATAATATGAGTTAGATTGATAATAATAGGAGTAATGAGTATACTAATTGACGCTCTATCGATCATTTAAGCATAATATGGCTAATAATATGAGTTAGATTGATAATAATAAGAGTAATGAGTATAATAATTGCCGTTCTATCGATCATATTTGCATAATATGGTTAATAATATGAGTTAGATTGATAGCAGTGAGTGTAATAAGTATAGTAATTGTCGTACTATCGATCATTTAAGCATAATATGGCTAATAATATGAGTTAGATTGATAATAATAAGAGTAATGAGTATAATAATTGCCGTTCTATCGATCATATTTGCATAATATGGTTAATAATATGAGTTAGATTGATAGCAGTGAGTGTAATAAGTATAGTAATTGTCGTACTATCGATCATATAAGCATAATATGGCTAATAATATGAGTTAGATTGATAATAATAAGAGTAGTGAGTATACTAACTGTCGTTCTATCGATCATATTTGCATACTATGGTTAATAATATGAGTTAGATTGATGGCAGTGAGTGTAATAAGTAAAGTAATTGTCGTTATATCGATAACATAAGCATAATATGGCTAATAATACGAGTTAGATTGATAATAATAAGAGTAATAAGTATAGTAATTGTTGCTCTATCGATCACGTAAGCATAATATGGCTAATAACACGAGATAGATTGATAATAATAAGAGGAATAAGTATACTAATTGTCGCACTATCGATCATATAAGCATAATATGGCTAATAATATGAGTTAGATTGATAATAATAAGAGTAATAAGTATAGTAATTGTCGTTCTTTCGATCATATTTGCATAGTATGGCTAATAATATGAGTTAGATTGATAATAATAAGAGGAATGAGTATAGTAATTGTCGTTCTATCGATCATATAAGCATAATATGACTAATAATATGAGTTAGATTGATAATAATAGGAGTAATGAGTATACTAATTGACGCTCTATCGATCATTTAAGCATAATATGGCTAATAATATGAGTTAGATTGATAATAATAAGAGTAATGAGTATAATAATTGCCGTTCTATCGATCATATTTGCATAATATGGTTAATAATATGAGTTAGATTGATAGCAGTGAGTGTAATAAGTATAGTAATTGTCGTACTATCGATCATATAAGCATAATATGGCTAATAATATGAGTTAGATTGATAATAATAAGAGTAGTGAGTATACTAACTGTCGTTCTATCGATCATATTTGCATACTATGGTTAATAATATGAGTTAGATTGATGGCAGTGAGTGTAATAAGTAAAGTAATTGTCGTTATATCTATCACGTAAGCATAATATGGCTAATAGTACGAGATAGATTGATAATAATAAGAGGAATAAGTATAGTAATTGTCGTTCTATCGATCATATAAGCATAATATGGCTAATAATATGAGTTAGATTGACAATAATAAGAGTAATGTGTATACTAACTGTCGTTCTATCGATCATATTTGCATTATATGGTTAATAATATGAGTTAGATTGATAGCAGTGAGTGTAATAAGTATAGTAATTGTCGTTCTATCGATCATATAAGCATAATATGGCTAATAATATGAGTTAGATTGATAATAATAAGAGTAATAAGTATAGTAATTGTCGTTCTTTCGATCATATTTGCATAGTATGGCTAATAATATGAGTTAGATTGATAATAATAAGAGGAATGAGTATAGTCATTGTCGTTCTATCGACCATATAAGCATAATATGACTAATAATATGAGTTAGATTGATAATAATAGGAGTAATGAGTATACTAATTGACGCTCTATCGATCATTTAAGCATAATATGGCTAATAATATGAGTTAGATTGATAATAATAAGAGTAATGAGTATACTAATTGCCGTTCTATCGATCATATTTGCATAATATGGTTAATAATATGAGTTAGATTGATAGCAGTGAGTGTAATAAGTAAAGTAATTGTCGTTATATCGATAACATAAGCATAATATGGCTAATAATACGAGTTAGATTGATAATAATAAGAGTAATAAGTATAGTAATTGTTGCTCTATCGATCACGTAAGCATAATATGGCTAATAATACGAGATAGATTGATAATAATAAGAGGAATAAGTATAGTAATTGTCGCACTATTGATCATATAAGCATAATATGGCTAATAATATGAGTTAGATTGATAATAAAAAGACTAATAAGTAAAGAAATTGTCGTTCTATCAATCACATAAGCACAATATGGCTAATAATACGAGTTAGATTGATAATAATAAGAGTAATAAGTATAGTAATTGTCGTTCTATCGATCACGTAAGCATAATATGGCTAATAATATGAGTTACTTTGATAATAATAAGAGTAGTGAGTATACTACCCGTCGTTCTATCGATCATATTTGCATACTATGGTTAATAATATGAGTTAGATTGATAGCAGTGAGTGTAATAAGTAAAGTAATTGTCGTTATATCTATCACGTAAGCATAATATGGCTAATAGTACGAGATAGATTGATAATAATAAGAGGAATAAGTATAGTAATTGTCGTTCTATCGATCATATAAGCATAATATGGCTAATAATATGAGTTAGATTGATAATAATAAGAGTAATGTGTATACTAACTGTCGTTCTATCGATCATATTTGCATTATATGGTTAATAATATGAGTTAGATTGATAGCAGTGAGTGTAATAAGTATAGTAATTGTCGTTCTATCGATCATATAAGCATAATATGGCTAATAATATGAGTTAGATTGATAATAATAAGAGTAATAAGTATAGTAATTGTCGTTCTTTCGATCATATTTGCATAGTATGGCTAATAATATGAGTTAGATTGATAATAATAAGAGGAATGAGTATAGTAATTGTCGTTCTATCGACCATATAAGCATAATATGACTAATAATATGAGTTAGATTGATAATAATAGGAGTAATGAGTATACTAATTGACGCTCTATCGATCATTTAAGCATAATATGGCTTATAATATGAGTTAGATTGATAATAATAAGAGTAATGAGTATACTAATTGCCGTTCTATCGATCATATTTGCATAATATGGTTAATAATATGAGTTAGATTGATAGCAGTGAGTGTAATAAGTATAGTAATTGTCGTACTATCGATCATATAAGCATAATATGGCTAATAATATGAGTTAGATTGATAATAATAAGAGTAGTGAGTATACTAACTGTCGTTCTATCGATCATATTTGCATACTATGGTTAATAATATGAGTTAGATTGATGGCAGTGAGTGTAATAAGTAAAGTAATTGTCGTTATATCGATAACATAAGCATAATATGGCTAATAATACGAGTTAGATTGATAATAATAAGAGTAATAAGTATAGTAATTGTTGCTCTATCGATCACGTAAGCATAATATGGCTAATAATACGAGATAGATTGATAATAATAAGAGGAATAAGTATAGTAATTGTCGCACTATCGATCATATAAGCATAATATGGCTAATAATATGAGTTAGATTGATAATAAAAAGACTAATAAGTAAAGAAATTGTCGTTCTATCAATCACATAAGCACAATATGGCTAATAATACGAGTTAGATTGATAATAATAAGAGTAATAAGTATAGTAATTGTCGTTCTATCGATCACGTAAGCATAATGTGGCTAATAATATGAGTTACTTTGATAATAATACGAGTAGTGAGTATACTAACCGTCGTTCTATCGATCATATTTGCATACTATGGTTAATAATATGAGTTAGATTGATAGCAGTGAGTGTAATAAGTAAAGTAATTGTCGTTATATCTATCACGTAAGCATAATATGGCTAATAGTACGAGATAGATTGATAATAATAAGAGGAATAAGTATAGTAATTGTCGTTCTATCGATCATATAAGCACAATATGGCTAATAATATGAGTTAGATTGATAATAATAAGAGTAATGTGTATACTAACTGTCGTTCTATCGATCATATTTGCATTATATGGTTAATAATATGAGTTAGATTGATAGCAGTGAGTGTAATAAGTATAGTAATTGTCGTTCTATCGATCATATAAGCATAATATGGCTAATAATATGAGTTAGATTGATAATAATAAGAGTAATAAGTATAGTAATTGTCGTTCTTTCGATCATATTTGCATAGTATGGCTAATAATATGAGTTAGATGGATAATAATAAGAGGAATGAGTATAGTAATTGTCGTTCTATCGACCATATAAGCATAATATGACTAATAATATGAGTTAGATTGATAATAATAGGAGAAATGAGTATACTAATTGACGCTCTATCGATCATTTAAGCATAATATGGCTAATAATATGAGTTAGATTGATAATAATAAGAGTAATGAGTATACTAATTGCCGTTCTATCGATCATATTTGCATAATATGGTTAATAATATGAGTTAGATTGATAGCAGTGAGTGTAATAAGTATAGTAATTGTCGTACTATCGATCATATAAGCATAATATGGCTAATAATATGAGTTAGATTGATAATAATAAGAGTAGTGAGTATACTAACTGTCGTTCTATCGATCATATTTGCATACTATGGTTAATAATATGAGTTAGATTGATGGCAGTGAGTGTAATAAGTAAAGTAATTGTCGTTATATCGATAACATAAGCATAATATGGCTAATAATACGAGTTAGATTGATAATAATAAGAGTAATAAGTATAGTAATTGTTGCTCTATCGATCACGTAAGCATAATATGGCTAATAATACGAGATAGATTGATAATAATAAGAGGAATAAGTATAGTAATTGTCGCACTATCGATCATATAAGCATAATATGGCTAATAATACGAGTTAGATTGATAATAATAAGAGTAATAAGTATAGTAATTGTCGTTCTATCGATCACGTAAGCATAATATGGCTAATAATATGAGTTACTTTGATAATAATAAGAGTAGTGAGTATACTAACCGTCGTTCTATCGATCATATTTGCATACTATGGTTAATAATATGAGTTAGATTGATAGCAGTGAGTGTAATAAGTAAAGTAATTGTCGTTATATCTATCACGTAAGCATAATATGGCTAATAGTACGAGATAGATTGATAATAATAAGAGGAATAAGTATAGTAATTGTCGTTCTATCGATCATATAAGCATAATATGGCTAATAATATGAGTTAGATTGACAATAATAAGAGTAATGTGTATACTAACTGTCGTTCTATCGATCATATTTGCATTATATGGTTAATAATATGAGTTAGATTGATAGCAGTGAGTGTAATAAGTATAGTAATTGTCGTTCTATCGATCATATAAGCATAATATGGCTAATAATATGAGTTAGATTGATAATAATAAGAGTAATAAGTATAGTAATTGTCGTTCTTTCGATCATATTTGCATAGTATGGCTAATAATATGAGTTAGATTGATAATAATAAGAGGAATGAGTATAGTCATTGTCGTTCTATCGACCATATAAGCATAATATGACTAATAATATGAGTTAGATTGATAATAATAGGAGTAATGAGTATACTAATTGACGCTCTATCGATCATTTAAGCATAATATGGCTAATAATATGAGTTAGATTGATAATAATAAGAGTAATGAGTATACTAATTGCCGTTCTATCGATCATATTTGCATAATATGGTTAATAATATGAGTTAGATTGATAGCAGTGAGTGTAATAAGTAAAGTAATTGTCGTTATATCGATAACATAAGCATAATATGGCTAATAATACGAGTTAGATTGATAATAATAAGAGTAATAAGTATAGTAATTGTTGCTCTATCGATCACGTAAGCATAATATGGCTAATAATACGAGATAGATTGATAATAATAAGAGGAATAAGTATAGTAATTGTCGCACTATTGATCATATAAGCATAATATGGCTAATAATATGAGTTAGATTGATAATAAAAAGACTAATAAGTAAAGAAATTGTCGTTCTATCAATCACATAAGCACAATATGGCTAATAATACGAGTTAGATTGATAATAATAAGAGTAATAAGTATAGTAATTGTCGTTCTATCGATCATATAAGCATAATATGGCTAATAATATGAGTTAGATTGATAATAATAAGAGTAATAAGTATAGTAATTGTCGTTCTTTCGATCATATTTGCATAGTATGGCTAATAATATGAGTTAGATTGATAATAATAAGAGGAATGAGTATAGTCATTGTCGTTCTATCGACCATATAAGCATAATATGACTAATAATATGAGTTAGATTGATAATAATAGGAGTAATGAGTATACTAATTGACGCTCTATCGATCATTTAAGCATAATATGGCTAATAATATGAGTTAGATTGATAATAATAAGAGGAATGAGTATAGTCATTGTCGTTCTATCGACCATATAAGCATAATATGACTAATAATATGAGTTAGATTGATAGCAGTGAGTGTAATAAGTATAGTAATTGTCGTTCTATCGATCATATAAGCATAATATGGCTAATAATATGAGTTAGATTGATAATAATAAGAGTAATAAGTATAGTAATTGTCGTTCTTTCGATCATATTTGCATAGTATGGCTAATAATATGAGTTAGATTGATAATAATAAGAGGAATGAGTATAGTAATTGTCGTTCTATCGACCATATAAGCATAATATGACTAATAATATGAGTTAGATTGATAATAATAGGAGTAATGAGTATACTAATTGACGCTCTATCGATCATTTAAGCATAATATGGCTAATAATATGAGTTAGATTGATAATAATAAGAGTAATGAGTATACTAATTGCCGTTCTATCGATCATATTTGCATAATATGGTTAATAATATGAGTTAGATTGATAGCAGTGAGTGTAATAAGTATAGTAATTGTCGTACTATCGATCATATAAGCATAATATGGCTAATAATATGAGTTAGATTGATAATAATAAGAGTAGTGAGTATACTAACTGTCGTTCTATCGATCATATTTGCATACTATGGTTAATAATATGAGTTAGATTGATGGCAGTGAGTGTAATAAGTAAAGTAATTGTCGTTATATCGATAACATAAGCATAATATGGCTAATAATACGAGTTAGATTGATAATAATAAGAGTAATAAGTATAGTAATTGTTGCTCTATCGATCACGTAAGCATAATATGGCTAATAATACGAGATAGATTGATAATAATAAGAGGAATAAGTATAGTAATTGTCGCACTATCGATCATATAAGCATAATATGGCTAATAATATGAGTTAGATTGATAATAAAAAGACTAATAAGTAAAGAAATTGTCGTTCTATCAATCACATAAGCACAATATGGCTAATAATACGAGTTAGATTGATAATAATAAGAGTAATAAGTATAGTAATTGTCGTTCTATCGATCACGTAAGCATAATGTGGCTAATAATATGAGTTACTTTGATAATAATAAGAGTAGTGAGTATACTAACCGTCGTTCTATCGATCATATTTGCATACTATGGTTAATAATATGAGTTAGATTGATAGCAGTGAGTGTAATAAGTAAAGTAATTGTCGTTATATCTATCACGTAAGCATAATATGGCTAATAGTACGAGATAGATTGATAATAATAAGAGGAATAAGTATAGTAATTGTCGTTCTATCGATCATATAAGCACAATATGGCTAATAATATGAGTTAGATTGATAATAATAAGAGTAATGTGTATACTAACTGTCGTTCTATCGATCATATTTGCATTATATGGTTAATAATATGAGTTAGATTGATAGCAGTGAGTGTAATAAGTATAGTAATTGTCGTTCTATCGATCATATAAGCATAATATGGCTAATAATATGAGTTAGATTGATAATAATAAGAGTAATAAGTATAGTAATTGTCGTTCTTTCGATCATATTTGCATAGTATGGCTAATAATATGAGTTAGATTGATAATAATAAGAGGAATGAGTATAGTAATTGTCGTTCTATCGACCATATAAGCATAATATGACTAATAATATGAGTTAGATTGATAATAATAGGAGAAATGAGTATACTAATTGACGCTCTATCGATCATTTAAGCATAATATGGCTAATAATATGTGTTAGATTGATAATAATAAGAGAAATGAGTATACTAATTGCCGTTCTATCGATCATATTTGCATAATATGGTTAATAATATGAGTTAGATTGATAGCAGTGAGTGTAATAAGTATAGTAATTGTCGTACTATCGATCATATAAGCATAATATGGCTAATAATATGAGTTAGATTGATAATAATAAGAGTAGTGAGTATACTAACTGTCGTTCTATCGATCATATTTGCATACTATGGTTAATAATATGAGTTAGATTGATGGCAGTGAGTGTAATAAGTAAAGTAATTGTCGTTATATCGATAACATAAGCATAATATGGCTAATAATACGAGTTAGATTGATAATAATAAGAGTAATAAGTATAGTAATTGTTGCTCTATCGATCACGTAAGCATAATATGGCTAATAATACGAGATAGATTGATAATAATAAGAGGAATAAGTATAGTAATTGTCGCACTATCGATCATATAAGCATAATATGGCTAATAATATGAGTTAGATTGATAATAAAAAGACTAATAAGTAAAGAAATTGTCGTTCTATCAATCACATAAGCACAATATGGCTAATAATACGAGTTAGATTGATAATAATAAGAGTAATAAGTATAGTAATTGTCGTTCTATCGATCACGTAAGCATAATATGGCTAATAATATGAGTTACTTTGATAATAATAAGAGTAGTGAGTATACTAACCGTCGTTCTATCGATCATATTTGCATACTATGGTTAATAATATGAGTTAGATTGATAGCAGTGAGTGTAATAAGTAAAGTAATTGTCGTTATATCTATCACGTAAGCATAATATGGCTAATAGTACGAGATAGATTGATTATAATAAGAGGGATAAGTATAGTAATTGTCGTTCTATCGATCATATAAGCATAATATGGCTAATAATATGAGTTAGATTGATAATAATAAGAGTAATGTGTATACTAACTGTCGTTCTATCGATCATATTTGCATTATATGGTTAATAATATGAGTTAGATTGATAGCAGTGAGTGTAATAAGTATAGTAATTGTCGTTCTATCGATCATATAAGCATAATATGGCTAATAATATGAGTTAGATTGATAATAATAAGAGTAATAAGTATAGTAATTGTCGTTCTTTCGATCATATTTGCATAGTATGGCTAATAATATGAGTTAGATTGATAATAATAAGAGGAATGAGTATAGTAATTGTCGTTCTATCGACCATATAAGCATAATATGACTAATAATATGAGTTAGATTGATAATAATAGGAGTAATGAGTATACTAATTGACGCTCTATCGATCATTTAAGCATAATATGGCTAATAATATGAGTTAGATTGATAATAATAAGAGTAATGAGTATACTAATTGCCGTTCTATCGATCATATTTGCATAATATGGTTAATAATATGAGTTAGATTGATAGCAGTGAGTGTAATAAGTATAGTAATTGTCGTACTATCGATCATATAAGCATAATATGGCTAATAATATGAGTTAGATTGATAATAATAAGAGTAGTGAGTATACTAACTGTCGTTCTATCGATCATATTTGCATACTATGGTTAATAATATGAGTTAGATTGATGGCAGTGAGTGTAATAAGTAAAGTAATTGTCGTTATATCGATAACATAAGCATAATATGGCTAATAATACGAGTTAGATTGATAATAATAAGAGTAATAAGTATAGTAATTGTTGCTCTATCGATCACGTAAGCATAATATGGCTAATAATACGAGATAGATTGATAATAATAAGAGGAATACGTATAGTAATTGTCGCACTATCGATCATATAAGCATAATATGGCTAATAATATGAGTTAGATTGATAATAAAAAGACTAATAAGTAAAGAAATTGTCGTTCTATCAATCACATAAGCACAATATGGCTAATAATACGAGTTAGATTGATAATAATAAGAGTAATAAGTATAGTAATTGTCGTTCTATCGATCACGTAAGCATAATATGGCTAATAATATGAGTTACATTGATAATAATAAGAGTAGTGAGTATACTAACCGTCGTTCTATCGATCATATTTGCATACTATGGTTAATAATATGAGTTAGATTGATAGCAGTGAGTGTAATAAGTAAAGTAATTGTCGTTCTATCGATCATATAAGCAGAATATGGCTAATAATATGAGTTAGATTGATAATAATAAGAGAAATAAGTATAGCAATTGTCGTTCTATCGATCACGTAAGCATAATATGGCTAATAATACGAGATAGATTGATAATAATAAGAGGAATAAGTATAGTAATTGTCGTTCTATCCATCATATAAGCATAATATGGCTAATAATACGAGATAGATTCATAATAATAAGAGGAATAAGTATAGTAATTGTCGTTCTATCCATCATATAAGCATAATATGGCTAATAATATGAGTTAGATTGATAATAATAAGAGTAATGAGTATAGTAATTGTCGTTCTATCGATCATATAAGCTTAATATGACTAATAATATGAGTTAGATTGATAATAATAGGAGTAATGAGTATACTAATTGACGCTCTATCGATCATTTAAGCATAATATGGCTAATAATATGAGTTAGATTGATAATAATAAGAGTAATGAGTATACTAATTGTCGTTCCATCGATCATAATTCCATAATATGGTTAATAATATGAGTTAGATTGATAGCAGTGAGTGTAATAAGTATAGTAGTTGTCGTACTATCGATCATATCAGCATAATATGGCTAATAATATGAGTTAGATTGATAATAATAAGAGTAGTGAGTATACTAACTGTCGTTCTATCGATCATATTTGCATACTATGGTTAATAATATGAGTTAGATTGATGGCAGTGAGTGTAATAAGTAATGTAATTGTCGTTATATCGATAACATAAGCATAATATGGCTAATAATACGAGTTAGATTGATAATAATAAGAGTAATAAGTATAGTAATTGTTGCTCTATCGATCACGTAAGCATAATATGGCTAATAATACGAGATAGATTGATAATAATAAGAGGAATAAGTATAGTAATTGTCGCACTATCGATCATATAAGCATAATATGGCTAATAATATGAGTTAGATTGATAATAAAAAGACTAATAAGTAAAGAAATTGTCGTTCTATCAATCACATAAGCACAATATGGCTAATAATACGAGTTAGATTGATAATAATAAGAGTAATAAGTATAGTAATTGTCGTTCTATCGATCACGTAAGCATAATATGGCTAATAATATGAGTTACTTTGATAATAATAAGAGTAGTGAGTATACTAACCGTCGTTCTATCGATCATATTTGCATACTATGGTTAATAATATGAGTTAGATTGATAGCAGTGAGTGTAATAAGTAAAGTAATTGTCGTTATATCTATCACGTAAGCATAATATGGCTAATAGTACGAGATAGATTGATAATAATAAGAGGAATAAGTATAGTAATTGTCGTTCTATCGATCATATAAGCATAAGATGGCTAATAATATGAGTTAGATTGATAATAATAAGAGTAATGAGTATAGTAATTGTCGTTCTCTCGATCATATTTGCATAATATGGCTAATAATATGAGTTAGATTGATAATAATAAGAGTAATGAGTATACTAACTGTCGTTCTATCGATCAGATTTGCATTATATGGTTAATAATATGAGTTAGATTGATAGCAGTGAGTGTAATAAGTATAGTAATTGTCGTTCTATCGATCATATAAGCAGAATATGGCTAATAATATGAGTTAGATTGATAATAATAAGAGAAATAAGTATAGCAATTGTCGTTCTATCGATCACGTAAGCATAATATGGCTAATAATACGAGATAGATTGATAATAATAAGAGGAATAAGTATAGTAATTGTCGTTCTATCCATCATATAAGCATAATATGGCTAATAATATGAGTTAGATTGATAATAATAAGAGTAATGAGTATAGTAATTGTCGTTCTATCGGTCACATAAGCATAATATGTCTAATAATACGAGTTAGATTGATAATAATAAGAGTAGTAAGTATAGTAATTGTCGTTCTATCGATCATATCTGCATAATATGGTTAATAATATGAGTTAGATTGATAATAATAAGAGAAATAAGTATAGCTATTGTCGTTCTATCGATCACGTAAGCATAATATGGCTAATAATACGAGATAGATTCATAATAATAAGAGGAATAAGTATAGTAATTGTCGTTCTATCCATCATATAAGCATAATATGGCTAATAATATGAGTTAGATTGATAATAATAAGAGTAATGAGTATAGTAATTGTCGTTCTATCGATCATATAAGCTTAATATGACTAATAATATGAGTTAGATTGATAATAATAGGAGTAATGAGTATACTAATTGACGCTCTATCGATCATTTAAGCATAATATGGCTAATAATATGAGTTAGATTGATAATAATAAGAGTAATGAGTATACTAATTGTCGTTCCATCGATCATAATTCCATAATATGGTTAATAATATGAGTTAGATTGATAGCAGTGAGTGTAATAAGTATAGTAATTGTCGTTCTATCGATCATATAAGCATAATATGGCTAATAATATGAGTTAGATTGATAATAATAAGAGTAATGTGTATACTAACTGTCGTTCTATCGATCATATTTGCATTATATGGTTAATAATATGAGTTAGATTGATAGCAGTGAGTGTAATAAGTATAGTAATTGTCGTTCTATCGATCATATAAGCATAATATGGCCAATAATATGAGTTAGATTGATAATAATAAGAGTAATAAGAATAGTAATTGTCGTTCTATCGATCATATAAGCATAATATGGCTAATAATACGAGTTAGATTGATAATAATAAGAGTAATAAGTATAGTAATTGTCGTTCTATCGATCATATAAGCATAATATGGCTAATAATATGAGTTAGATTGATAATAATAAGAGTAATAAGTATAGTAATTGTCGTTCTGTCGATCATATTTGCATAATATGGCTAATAATATGAGTTAGATTGATAATAATAAGAGGAATGAGTATACTAACTGTCGTTCTATCGATCATATTTGCATTATATGGTTAATAATATGAGTCAGATTGATAGCAGTGAGTGTAATAAGTATAGTAATTGTCGTTCTATCGATCATATAAGCATAATATGGCTAATAATATGAGTTAGTTTGATAATAATAAGAGTAATAAGCATAGTAATTGTCGTTCTATCGATCATATAAGCATAATATGGCTAATAATATGAGTTAGATTGATAATAATAAGAGAAATAAGTATAGCAATTGTCGTTCTATCGATCACGTAAGCATAATATGGCTAATAATACGAGATAGATTCATAATATTAAGAGGAATAAGTATAGTAATTGTCGTTCTATCCATCATATAAGCATAATATGGCTAATAATATGAGTTAGATTGATAATAATAAGAGTAGTGAGTATACTAACTGTCGTTCTATCGATCATATTTGCATACTATGGTTCATAATATGAGTTAGATTGATGGCAGTGAGTGTAATAAGTAAAGTAATTGTCGTTATATCGATAACATAAGCATAATATGGCTAATAATACGAGTTAGATTGATAATAATAAGAGTAATAAGTATAGTAATTGTTGCTCTATCGATCTCGTAAGCATAATATGGCTAATAATACGAGATAGATTGATAATAATAAGAGGAATAAGTATAGTAATTGTCGTTCTATCGATCATATAAGCATAATATGGCTAATAATATGAGTTAGATTGGGAATAATAAGAGTAATGAGTATAGCAATTGTTGTTCTATCAATCATATAAGCATAATATGACTAATAATATGAGTTAGATTGATAATAATAGGAGTAATGGGTATACTAATTGACGCTCTATCGATCATTTAAGCATAATATGGCTAATAATATGAGTTAGATTGATAATAATAAGAGTAATGAGTAAACTAATTGTCGTTCTATCGATCATATAAGCATAATATGGCTAATAATACGAGTTAGATTGATAATAATAAGAGTAATAAGTATAGTAATTGTCGTTCTATCGATCATATAAGCATAATATGGCTAATAATATGAGTTAGATTGATAATAATAAGAGGAATGAGTATAGTAATTGTCGTTCTATCGATCATATAAGCATAATATGACTAATAATATGAGTTAGATTGATAATAATAGGAGTAATGAGTATACTAATTGACGCTCTATCGATCATTTAAGCATAATATGGCTAATAATATGAGTTAGATTGATAATAACAAGAGTAATGAGTATACTAATTGTCGTTCTATCGATCATATTTCCATAATATGGTTAATAATATGAGTTAGATTGATAGCAGTGAGTGTAACAAGTATAGTATTGTCGTACAATCGATCATATAAGCATAATATGGCTAATATTATGAGTTAGATTGATAATAATAGGAGTAGTGAGCATACTAACTGTCGTTCTATCGATCATATTTGCATACTATGGTTAATAATATGAGTTAGATTGATAGCAGTGAGTGTAATAAGTAAAGTAATTGTCGTTATATCGATCACATAAGCATAATATGGCTAATAATACGAGTTAGATTGATAATAATAAGAGTAATAAGTATACTAATTGTTGTTCTATCGATCACGTAAGCATAATATGGCTAATAATATGAGTTAGTTTGATAATAATAAGAGTAATGAGTGTAGTAATTGTCATTCTATCGATCATATAAGCATAATATGGCTAATAATATGAGTTAGATTGATAACAATAAGAGTAATAAGTATAGTAATTGTCGATCTATCGATCACATAAGCAGAATATGGCTAATAATATGAGTTAGATTGATAATAATAAGAGTAATAAGTATAGTAATTGTCGTTCTATCGATCACGTAAGCATAATATGGCTAATAATACGAGATAGATTGATAATAATAAGAGGAATAAGTATAGTAATTGTCGTTCTATCGATCATATAAGCATAATATGGCTAATAATATGAGTTAGATTGATAATAATAAGAGTAATGAGTATAGTACTTGTCGTTCTCTCGATCATATTTGCATAATATGGATAATAATATGAGTTAGATTGATAATAATAAGAGTAATGAGTATACTAACTGTCGTTCTATCGATCATATTTGCATTGTATGGTTAATAATATGAGTTAGATTGATAGCAGTGAGTGTAATAAGTATAGTAATTGTCGTTCTATCGATCATATAAGCAGAATATGGCTAATAATATGAGTTAGATTGATAATAATAAGAGTAATAAGTATAGTAATTGTCGTTCTATCGATCATATATGCTTAATATGGCTAATAATATGAGTTAGATTGATAATAATAAGAGAAATAAGTATAGCAATTGTCGTTCTATCGATCACGTAAGCATAATATGGCTAATAATACGAGATAGATTCATAATAATAAGAGGAAAAAGTATAGTAATTGTCGTTCTATCCATCATATAAGCATAATATGGCTAATAATATGAGTTAGATTGATAATAATAAGAGTAATGAGTATAGTAATTGTCGTTCTATCGATCATATAAGCATAATATGACTAATAATATGAGTTAGATTGATAATAATAGGAGTAATGAGTATACTAATTGACGCTCTATCGATCATTTAAGCATAATATGGCTAATAATATGAGTTAGATTGATAATAATAAGTGTAATAAGTATTGTAATTGTCGTTCTATCGATCATATCTGCATAATATGGTTAATAATATGAGTTAGATTGATAATAGTGAGTGGAATAAATATAGTAATTGTCGTTCTATCGATCATATAAGCATAATATGGTTAATAATATGAGTTAGAATGATAATAATAAGAGTAATGAGTATAGTAATTGTCGTTCTATCGATCATATCTGCATAATATGGTTAATAATATGAGTTAGATTGATACTAGTGAGTGTAATAAATATAGTAATTGTCGTTCTATCGCTCATATAAGCACAATATGGTTAATAACATGAGTTAGATTGATAATAATAAGAGTAATAAGTATAGTAATTGTCGTTCTATCGACAATATAAGCATAATATGGCTAATAATATGAGTTAGATTGATAATAATGAGAGTAATAAGTATAGTAACTGTCGTTCTATCGATCATATAAGCATAATATGGCTAATAATATGAGTTAGAGTGATAATACTAAGAGTAGTGAGTATAGTAATTCTCATTCTATCGATCATATAAGCATAATATGGCTAATAATATGAGTTAGATTGATAATAATAAGGGTAATAAGTATAGTAATTGTCGTTCTCTCGATCATATAAGCATAATATGGCTAATAATATGAGTTAGATTGATAATACTAAGAGGAGTGAGTATAGTAATTGTCGTTCTATCGATAATATAAGCATAATATGGCTAATAATATGAGTTAGATTGATAATAATAAGAGTAATGAGTATAGTAATTGTAGTTCTATCGATCATATCTGCATAATATGGTTAATAATATGAGTTAGAATGATAATAATAAGAGTAATGAGTATAGTAATTGTAGTTCTATCGATCATTTAAGCATAATATGGCTAATAATACGAGTTACATTGATAATACTAAGAGTAGTGAGTATAGTAATTCTCATTCTATCGATCATATAAGCATAATATGGCTAATAATATGAGTTAGATTGATAATAATAAGGGTAATAAGTATAGTAATTGTCGTTCTCTCGATCATATAAGCATAATATGGCTAATAATATGAGTTAGATTGATAATACTAAGAGGAGTGAGTATAGTAATTGTCGTTCTATCGATAATATAAGCATAATATGGCCAATAATATGAGTTAGATTGATAATAATAAGAGTAATGAGTATAGTAATTGTAGTTCTATCGATCATATCTGCATAATATGGTTAATAATATGAGTTAGAATGATAATAATAAGAGTAATGAGTATAGTAATTGTAGTTCTATCGATCATTTAAGCATAATATGGCTAATAATACGAGTTAGATTGATAATAATAAGAGTAATGAGCATAGTGATTGTAGTTCTATCGATCATATCTGCATAATATGGTTAATAATATGGGTTAGATTGATAATAATAAGAGTAATAAGTATAGTATTTGTCGTTCTATCGATCATATAAGCATAATATGGCTAATAATATGAGTTAGATTGATAATAATAAGAGTAATAAGTATAGTAATTGTCGTTCTATCGATCATATCTGCATAATATGGTTAATAATATGAGTTAGATTGATAATAGTGAGTGTAATAAGTATAGTGAATGTCGTTCTATCGATCATATCAGCATAATATGGGTAATAATATGAGTTGGATTGATAATAATAAGAGTAATGAGTATAGTAATTGTAGTTCTATCGATCATATAAGCATAATGTGGTTAATAATATGAGTCAGATTCATAATAATAAGAGTAATAAGTATAGTAATTGTCGTTCTATCGATCATATAAGCATAATATGGCTAATAATATGAGTTAGATTTACAATAATAAGAGTAATAAGTATAGTAATTGTCGTTCTATCGCTCATATAAGCACAATATGGCTAATAATATGAGTTAGATTGATAATAATAAGAGTAATAAGTATAGTAATTGTCGTTCTATAGATCATATAAGCATAATAGGGCTAATAATATGAGTTAGATTGATAATAATAAGTGTAATAAGTATAGTAATTGTCGTTCTATCGATCATATCTGCATAATATGGTTAATAATATGAGTTAGATTGATAATAGTGAGTGTAATAAATATAGTAATTGTCGTTCTATCGATCATATAAGCATAATATGGTATATAATATGAGTTAGAATGATAATAATAAGAGTAATAAGTATAGTAATTGTCGTTCTATCGATCATATCTGCATAATATGGTTAATAATATGAGTTAGATTTATAATAGTGAGTGTAATAAGTATAGTGAATGTCGTTCTATCGATCATATCAGCATAATGTGGGTAATAATATGAGTTGGATTGATTATAATAAGAGTAATGAGTATAGTAATTGTAGTTCTATCGATCATATAAGCATAATATGGCTAATAATATGAGTAAGATTCATAATAATAAGAGTAATAAGTATAGTAATTGTCGTTCTATCGATCATTTAAGCATAATATGGCGAATAATATGAGTTGGGTTGATAAAAATAAGAATAATAAGTATAGTATTGTCGTTCTATCGATCATATAAGCATAATATGGCTAATAATATGAGTTAGGTTGATAATAACAAGAGTAATAAGTATAGTAAATGTCGTGCTATCGATCATATCTGCATAATATGGTTAATAATATGAGTTAGATTGATAATAGTGAGTGCAATAAGTATAGTAATTGTCGTTCTGTCGATCATATTAGCATAATATGGTTAATAAAATGAGTTAGATTGATAATAATAAGAGTAATAAGTATAGTATTTGTCGTTCTATCGATCATATAAGCACAATATGGCTAATAATATAAGTTAGATTGATAATAATAAGAGTCATAAGTATAGTAATTGTCGTTCTATCGATCATATCTGCATAATATGGTTAATAATATGAGTTAGATTGATAATAGTGAGTGTAATAAGTATAGTGAATGTCGTTCTATCGATCATATCAGCATAATATGGGTAATAATATGAGTTGGATTGATAATAATAAGAGTAATGAGTATAGTAATAGTTGTTCTATCGATCATATAAGCATAATGTGGCTAATAATATGAGTCAGATTCATAATAATAAGAGTAATAAGTATAGTAATTGTCGTTCTATCGATCATATAAGCATAATATGGCTAATAATATGAGTTAGATTTATAATAATAAGAGTAATAAGTATAGTAATTGTCGTTCTATCGATCATATAAGCACAATATGGCTAATAATAAGAGTTAGATTGATAATAATAAGAGTAATAAGTATAGTAATTGTCGTTCTATCGATCATATCTGCATAATATGGTTAATAATATGAGTTAGATTGATAATAATAAGAGTAATAAGTATAGTAATTGTCGTTATATCGATCATATAACCATAATATGGC
>NW_027474296.1:0-58015 GCF_050947335.1 Megachile rotundata | reverse complement strand
AGTATAGTAATTGTCGTTCTATCGATCATATCTGCATAATATGGTTAATAATATGAGTTAGATTGATAATAGTGAGTGTAATAAATATAGTAATTGTCGTTCTATCGCTCATATAAGCACAATATGGCTAATAATATGAGTTAGATTGATAATAATAAGAGTAATAAGTATAGTAATTGTCGTTCTATCGATCATATAAGCATAATATGGCTAATAATATGAGTTAGATTTATAATAATAAGAGTAATAAGTATAGTGATTGTCTTTCTATCGATCATATAAGCATAATATGGCTAACAATATGCGTTAGGTTGATAATAATACGAGTAATAAGTATAGTAAATGTCGTGCTATCGATCATATGTGCATAATATGGTTAATAATATGAGTTAGATTGATAATAATACGAGTAATAAGTATAGTAAATGTCGTGCTATCGATCATATGTGCATAATATGGTTAATAATATGAGTTAGATTGATAATAATAAGAGTAATGTGTATAGTAATTGTCGTACTATCGATCATATAAGCATAATATGGCTAACAATATGCGTTAGGTTGATAATAATACGAGTAATAAGTATAGTAAATGTCGTGCTATCGATCATATGTGCATAATATGGTTAATAATATGAGTTAGATTGATAATAATACGAGTAATAAGTATAGTAAATGTCGTGCTATCGATCATATGTGCATAATATGGTTAATAATATGAGTTAGATTCATAATAATAAGAGTAATGTGTATAGTAATTGTCGTACTATCGATCATATAAGCATAATATGTCTAATAATATGAGTTAGATTTATAATAGTAAGAGTAATAAGTATAGTAATTGTCGTTCTATCGATCATATAAGCACAATATGGCTAATAATATGAGTTAGATTGATAATAATAAGTGTAATAAGTATAGTAATTGTCGTCCTATCGATCATAATTGCATAATATGGTTAATAATATGAGTTAGATTCATAATAATAAGAGTAATAAGTATAGTAATTGTCGTTCTATCGATCATATAAGCACAATATGGCTAATAATATGAGTTAGATTGATAATAATAACAGTAATAAGTATAGTAATTGTCGTTCTATCGATAATATAAGCATAATATGGCTAATAATATGAGTTAGATTGATAATAGTGAGTGTAATAAGTGTAGTCATTGTCGTTCTATCGATCATATTAGCCTAATATGGTTAATAATATGAGTTAGATTGATAATAATATTAGTAATAAGTATAGTATTTGTCGATCTATCCATCATTTAAGCATAATATGGCTAATAATATTCGTTAGGTTGATAATAATAAGAGTAATAAGTGTAGTAATTCTCATTCTATCGATCATATAAGCATAATATGGCTAATAATATGAGTTAGATTGATAATAATAAACGTAATAAGTATAGTAATTGTCGTTCTATCGATAATATAAGCATAATATGGCTAATAATATGAGTTAGGTAGATAATAATAAGAGTAATAAGTATAGTAATTGTCGTTCCATCGATCATTTAAGCATAATATGGCTAATAATATGAGTTAGATTGATAATAATAACAGTAATAAGTATAGTAATTGTCGTTCTATCGATAATATAAGCATAATGTGGCTAATAATATGACTTAGGTTGATAATAATAAGAGTAATAAGTATAGTGATTGTCGTTCTATCGATCATATAAGCATAATATGGCTAATAATATGAGTTAGGTTGATAGTAATAAGAGTAATAAGAATAGTCAATGTCGTGCTATCGATCATATCTGCATAATATGGTTAATAATATGAGTTAGATTGATAATAGTGAGTGTAATAAGTATAGTAATTGTCGTTCTATCGATCATATTAGCATAATATGGCTAATACTATGAGTTAGATTTATAATAACAAGAGTAATAAATATAGTAATTGTCGTTCTATCGATCATATCTGCATAATATGGTTAATAATATTAGTTAGATTGATAATAATAAGAGTAATGAGTATAGTAATTGTCGTACTATCGATCATATAAGCATAATATGGCTAATAATATGAGTTAGATTTATAATAATAAGAGTAATAAGTATAGTAATTGTCGTTCGATCGATCATATAAGCATAATATGGATAATAATATGAGTTAGATTGATAATAATAAGTGTAATAAGTATAGTAATTGTCGTTCTATCGATCGTATAAGCATAATATGGCTAATAATATGAGTTAGGTAGATAATAATAAGAGTAATAAGTATAGTGATTGTCTTTCTATCGATCATATAAGCATGATATGGCTAACAATATGCGTTAGGTTGATAATAATACGAGTAATAAGTATAGTAAATGTCGTGCTATCGATCATATGTGCATAATATGGTTAATAATATGAGTAAGATTGATAATAATAACAGTAATAAGTATAGTAATTGTCGTTCTATCGATAATATAAGCATAATATGGCTAAAAATATGAGTTAGATTGATAATACTAAGAGTAGTGAGTATAGTAATTCTCATTCTATCGATCATATAAGCATAATATGGCTAATAATATGAGTTAGGTAGATAATAATAAGAGTAATAAGTATAGTGATTGTCTTTCTATCGATCATATAAGCATAATATGGCTAACAATATGCGTTAGGTTGATAATAATACGAGTAATAAGTATAGTAAATGTCGTGCTATCGATCATATGTGCATAATATGGTTAATAATATGAGTTAGATTGATAATAATAACAGTAATAACTATAGTAATTGTCGTTCTATCGATAATATAAGCATAATATGGCTAATAATATGAGTTAGGTTGATAATAATAAGAGTAATAAGTATAGTGATTGTCGTTCTATCGATCATATAAGCATAATATGGCTAATAATATGAGTTAGGTTGATAGTAATAAGAGTAATAAGAATAGTCAATGTCGTGCTATCGATCATATCTGCATAATATGGTTAATAATATAAGTTAGATTGATAATGGTGAGTGTAATAAGTATAGTGATTGTCTTTCTATCGATCATATAAGCATAATATGGCTAACAATATGCGTTAGGTTGATAATAATACGAGTAATAAGTATAGTAAATGTCGTGCTATCGATCATATGTGCATAATATGGTTAATAATATGAGTTAGATTGATAATAATAAGTGTAATAAGTATAGTAATTGTCGTTCTATCGATCATAATTGCATAATATGGTTAATAATATGAGTTAGATTGATAATAATAAGAACAATGAGTATAGTAATTGTCGTACTATCGATCATATAAGCATAATATGGCTAATACTATGAGTTAGATATATAATAACAAGAGTAATAAATATAGTAATTGTCGTTCTATCGATCATATCTGCATAATATGGTTAATAATATTAGTTAGATTGATAATAATAAGAGTAATGAGTATAGTAATTGTCGTACTATCGATCATATAAGCATAATATGGCTAATAATATGAGTTAGTTTTATAATAATAAGAGTAATAAGTATAGTAATTGTCGTTCTATCGATCACATAAGCACAATATGGCTAATGATATGAGTTAGATTGATAATAATAAGAGTAATAAGTATAGTAATTGTCGTTCTATCGATCATATCTGCACAATATGGATAATAATATGAGTTAGATTGATAATAATAAGAGCAATGAGTATAGTAATTGTCGTACTATCGATCATATAAGCTTAATATGTCTAATAATATGAGTTAGATTTATAATAGTAAGAGTAATTAGTATAGTAATTGTCGTTCTATCGATCATATAAGCACAATATGGCTAATAATATGAGTTAGATTGATAATAATAAGAGTAATAAGTATAGTAATTGTCGTTATATCGATCATATAACCATAATATGGCTAATAGCATGAGTTAGATTGATAATAATAAGAGTAATGAGTATAGTAATTGTCGTTCTATCGATCATATCTGCATAATATGGTTAATAATATGAGTTAGATTGATAATAGTGAGTGTAATAAATATAGTAATTGTCGTTCTATCGCTCATATAAGCACAATATGGCTAATAATATGAGTTAGATTGATAATAATAAGAGTAATAAGTATAGTAATTGTCGTTCTATCGATCATATAAGCATAATATGGCTAATAATATGAGTTAGATTTATAATAATAAGAGTAATAAGTATAGTGATTGTCTTTCTATCGATCATATAAGCATAATATGGCTAACAATATGCGTTAGGTTGATAATAATACGAGTAATAAGTATAGTAAATGTCGTGCTATCGATCATATGTGCATAATATGGTTAATAATATGAGTTAGATTGATAATAATACGAGTAATAAGTATAGTAAATGTCGTGCTATCGATCATATGTGCATAATATGGTTAATAATATGAGTTAGATTGATAATAATAAGAGTAATGTGTATAGTAATTGTCGTACTATCGATCATATAAGCATAATATGGCTAACAATATGCGTTAGGTTGATAATAATACGAGTAATAAGTATAGTAAATGTCGTGCTATCGATCATATGTGCATAATATGGTTAATAATATGAGTTAGATTGATAATAATACGAGTAATAAGTATAGTAAATGTCGTGCTATCGATCATATGTGCATAATATGGTTAATAATATGAGTTAGATTCATAATAATAAGAGTAATGTGTATAGTAATTGTCGTACTATCGATCATATAAGCATAATATGTCTAATAATATGAGTTAGATTTATAATAGTAAGAGTAATAAGTATAGTAATTGTCGTTCTATCGATCATATAAGCACAATATGGCTAATAATATGAGTTAGATTGATAATAATAAGTGTAATAAGTATAGTAATTGTCGTCCTATCGATCATAATTGCATAATATGGTTAATAATATGAGTTAGATTCATAATAATAAGAGTAATAAGTATAGTAATTGTCGTTCTATCGATCATATAAGCACAATATGGCTAATAATATGAGTTAGATTGATAATAATAACAGTAATAAGTATAGTAATTGTCGTTCTATCGATAATATAAGCATAATATGGCTAATAATATGAGTTAGATTGATAATAGTGAGTGTAATAAGTGTAGTCATTGTCGTTCTATCGATCATATTAGCCTAATATGGTTAATAATATGAGTTAGATTGATAATAATATTAGTAATAAGTATAGTATTTGTCGATCTATCCATCATTTAAGCATAATATGGCTAATAATATTCGTTAGGTTGATAATAATAAGAGTAATAAGTGTAGTAATTCTCATTCTATCGATCATATAAGCATAATATGGCTAATAATATGAGTTAGATTGATAATAATAAACGTAATAAGTATAGTAATTGTCGTTCTATCGATAATATAAGCATAATATGGCTAATAATATGAGTTAGGTAGATAATAATAAGAGTAATAAGTATAGTAATTGTCGTTCCATCGATCATTTAAGCATAATATGGCTAATAATATGAGTTAGATTGATAATAATAACAGTAATAAGTATAGTAATTGTCGTTCTATCGATAATATAAGCATAATGTGGCTAATAATATGACTTAGGTTGATAATAATAAGAGTAATAAGTATAGTGATTGTCGTTCTATCGATCATATAAGCATAATATGGCTAATAATATGAGTTAGGTTGATAGTAATAAGAGTAATAAGAATAGTCAATGTCGTGCTATCGATCATATCTGCATAATATGGTTAATAATATGAGTTAGATTGATAATAGTGAGTGTAATAAGTATAGTAATTGTCGTTCTATCGATCATATTAGCATAATATGGCTAATACTATGAGTTAGATTTATAATAACAAGAGTAATAAATATAGTAATTGTCGTTCTATCGATCATATCTGCATAATATGGTTAATAATATTAGTTAGATTGATAATAATAAGAGTAATGAGTATAGTAATTGTCGTACTATCGATCATATAAGCATAATATGGCTAATAATATGAGTTAGATTTATAATAATAAGAGTAATAAGTATAGTAATTGTCGTTCGATCGATCATATAAGCATAATATGGATAATAATATGAGTTAGATTGATAATAATAAGTGTAATAAGTATAGTAATTGTCGTTCTATCGATCGTATAAGCATAATATGTCTAATAATATGAGTTAGATTTATAATAATAAGAGCAATAAGTATAGTAATTGTCGTTCTATCGATCATATAAGCATAATATGGATAATAATATGAGTTAGATTGATAATAATAAGTGTAATAAGTATAGTAATTGTCGTTCTATCGATCATAATTGCATAATATGGTTAATAATATGAGTTAGATTGATAATAATAAGAACAATGAGTATAGTAATTGTCGTACTATCGATCATATAAGCATAATATGGCTAATACTATGAGTTAGATATATAATAACAAGAGTAATAAATATAGTAATTGTCGTTCTATCGATCATATCTGCATAATATGGTTAATAATATTAGTTAGATTGATAATAATAAGAGTAATGAGTATAGTAATTGTCGTACTATCGATCATATAAGCATAATATGGCTAATAATATGAGTTAGTTTTATAATAATAAGAGTAATAAGTATAGTAATTGTCGTTCTATCGATCACATAAGCACAATATGGCTAATAATATGAGTTAGATTGATAATAATAAGAGTAATAAGTATAGTAATTGTCGTTCTATCGATCATATCTGCATAATATGGATAATAATATGAGTTAGATTGATAATAATAAGAGCAATGAGTATAGTAATTGTCGTACTATCGATCATATAAGCATAATATGTCTAATAATATGAGTTAGATTTATAATAGTAAGAGTAATTAGTATAGTAATTGTCGTTCTATCGATCATATAAGCACAATATGGCTAATAATATGAGTTAGATTGATAATAATAAGAGTAATAAGTATAGTAATTGTCGTTATATCGATCATATAACCATAATATGGCTAATAGCATGAGTTAGATTGATAATAATAAGAGTAATGAGTATAGTAATTGTCGTTCTATCGATCATATCTGCATAATATGGTTAATAATATGAGTTAGATTGATAATAGTGAGTGTAATAAATATAGTAATTGTCGTTCTATCGCTCATATAAGCACAATATGGCTAATAATATGAGTTAGATTGATAATTATAAGAGTAATAAGTATAGTAATTGTCGTTCTATCGATCATATAAGCATAATATGGCTAATAATATGAGTTAGATTTATAATAATAAGAGTAATAAGTATAGTAATTGTCGTTCTATCGATAATATAAGCATAATATGGCTAATAATATGAGTTAGGTAGATAATAATAAGAGTAATAAGTATAGTGATTGTCTTTCTATCGATCATATAAGCATAATATGGCTAACAATATGCGTTAGGTTGATAATAATACGAGTAATAAGTATAGTAAATGTCGTGCTATCGATCATATGTGCATAATATGGTTAATAATATGAGTTAGATTGATAATAATAAGAGTAATGTGTATAGTAATTGTCGTACTATCGATCATATAAGCATAATATGTCTAATAATATGAGTTAGATTTATAATAGTAAGAGTAATAAGTATAGTAATTGTCGTTCTATCGATCATATAAGCACAATATGGCTAATAATATGAGTTAGATTGATAATAATAAGTGTAATAAGTATAGTAATTGTCGTCCTATCGATCATAATTGCATAATATGGTTAATAATATGAGTTAGATTCATAATAATAAGAGTAATGTGTATAGTAATTGTCGTACTATCGATCATATAAGCATAATATGTCTAATACTATGAGTTAGATTTATAATAGTAAGAGTAATAAGTATAGTAATTGTCGTTCTATCGATCATATAAGCACAATATGGCTAATAATATGAGTTAGATTGATAATAATAAGTGTAATAAGTATAGTAAATGTCGTCCTATCGATCATAATTGCATAATATGGTTAATAATATGAGTTAGATTCATAATAATAAGAGTAATAAGTATAGTAATTGTCGTTCTATCGATCATATAAGCACAATATGGCTAATAATATGAGTTAGATTGATAATAATAACAGTAATAAGTATAGTAATTGTCGTTCTATCGATAATATAAGCATAATATGGCTAATAATATGAGTTAGATTGATAATAGTGAGTGTAATAAGTATAGTCATTGTCGTTCTATCGATCATATTAGCATAATATGGTTAATAATATGAGTTAGATTGATAATAATATTAGTAATAAGTATAGTATTTGTCGTTCTATCCATCATTTAAGCATAATATGGCTAATAATATGAGTTAGGTTGATAATAATAAGAGTAATAAGTGTAGTAATTCTCATTCTATCGATCATATAAGCATAATATGGCTAATAATATGAGTTAGATTGATAATAATAAACGTAATAAGTATAGTAATTGTCGTTCTATCGATAATATAAGCATAATATGGCTAATAATATGAGTTAGGTAGATAATAATAAGAGTAATAAGTATAGTAATTGTCGTTCCATCGATCATTTAAGCATAATATGGCTAATAATATGAGTTAGATTGATAATAATAACAGTAATAAGTATAGTAATTGTCGTTCTATCGATAATATAAGCATAATGTGGCTAATAATATGACTTAGGTTGATAATAATAAGAGTAATAAGTATAGTGATTGTCGTTCTATCGATCATATAAGCATAATATGGCTAATAATATGAGTTAGGTTGATAGTAATAAGAGTAATAAGAATAGTCAATGTCGTGCTATCGATCATATCTGCATAATATGGTTAATAATATGAGTTAGATTGATAATAGTGAGTGTAATAAGTATAGTAATTGTCGTTCTATCGATCATATTAGCATAATATGTCTAATACTATGAGTTAGATTTATAATAACAAGAGTAATAAATATAGTAATTGTCGTTCTATCGATCATATCTGCATAATATGGTTAATAATATTAGTTAGATTGATAATAATAAGAGTAATGAGTATAGTAATTGTCGTACTATCGATCATATAAGCATAATATGGCTAATAATATGAGTTAGATTTATAATAATAAGAGTAATAAGTATAGTAATTGTCGTTCTATCGATCACATAAGCACAATATGGCTAATAATATGAGTTAGATTTATAATAATAAGAGTAATAAGTATAGTAATTGTCGTTCGATCGATCATATAAGCATAATATGGATAATAATATGAGTTAGATTGATAATAATAAGTGTAATAAGTATAGTAATTGTCGTTCTATCGATCGTATAAGCATAATATGTCTAATAATATGAGTTAGATTTATAATAATAAGAGCAATAAGTATAGTAATTGTCGTTCTATCGATCATATAAGCATAATATGGATAATAATATGAGTTAGGTTGATAATAATAAGAGTAATAAGTGTAGTAATTGTCGTTCTATCGATCATATCTGCATAATATGGTTAATAATATGAGTTAGATTGATAATAATAAGAGTAATAAGTATAGTAATTGTCGTTCTATCGATCATATCTGCATAATATGGTTAATAGTATGAGTTAGATTGATAATAATAAGAGTAATAAGTATAGTAATTGTCGTTATATCGATCATATAAGCATAATATGGCTAATAGCATCAGTTAGATTGATAATAATAAGACTAATGGGTATAGTAATTGTCGTTCTATCGATCATATCTGCATAATATGGTTAATAATATTAGTTAGATTGATAATAATAAGAGCAATGAGTATAGTAATTGTCGTACTATCGATCATATAAGCATAATATGGCTAATAATATGAGTTAGATTTATAATAATAAGAGCAATAAGTATAGTAATTGTCGTTCTATCGGTCATATAACCATAATATGGCTAATAATGTGAGTTAGATTGATAATAGCGAGTGTAATAAATATAGTAATTGTCGTTCTATCGCTCATATAAGCACAATATGGCTAATAATATGAGTTAGATTGATAATAATAAGAGTAATAAGTATAGTAATTGTCGTTCTATCGATCATATCTGCATAATATGGTTAATAATATGAGTTAGATTGATAATAATAAGAGTAATAAGTATAGTAATTGTCGTTATATCGATCATATAAGCATAATATGGCTAATAGCATGAGTTAGATTAATAATAATAAGAGTAATGAGTATAGTAATTGTCGTACTATCGATCATATAAGCATAATATGGCTAATAATATGAGTTAGATTTATAATAATAGGAGTAATAAGTATAGTAAATGTCGTTCTATCGAACATATAGGCACAATATGCCTAATAATATGAGTTAGATTGATAATAATGCAGTAATAAGTATAGTAATTGTCGTTCTATCGATAATATAAGCATAATATGGCTAATAATATGAGTTAGATTGATAATACTAAGAGTAGTGAGTATAGTAATTCTCATTCTATCGATCATATAAGCATAATATGGCTAATAATATGAGTTAGATTGATAATAATAAGCGTAATAAGTATAGTAATTGTCGTTCTATCGATAATATAAGCATAATATGGCTAATAATATGAGTTAGGTAGATAATAATAAGAGTAATAAGTATAGTAATTGTCGTTCTATCGATCATTTAAGCATAATATGGCTAATAATATGAGTTGGATTTATAATAATAAGAGTAATAAGTATAGTAATTGTCGTACTATCGATCATAATTGCATAATATGGTTAATAATATGAGTTAGATTCATAATAATAAGAGTAATAAGTATAGTAATTGTCGTTCTATCGATCATATAAGCACAATATGGCTAATAATATGAGTTAGATTGATAATAATAACAGTAATAAGTATAGTAATTGTCGTTCTATCGATAATATAAGCATAATATGGCTAATAATATGAGTTAGATTGATAATAGTGAGTGTAATAAGTATAGTCATTGTCGTTCTATCGATCATATTAGCCTAATATGGTTAATAATATGAGTTAGATTGATAATAATATTAGTAATAAGTATAGTATTTGTCGATCTATCCATCATTTAAGCATAATATGGCTAATAATATTCGTTAGGTTGATAATAATAAGAGTAATAAGTGTAGTAATTCTCATTCTATCGATCATATAAGCATAATATGGCTAATAATATGAGTTAGATTGATAATAATAAACGTAATAAGTATAGTAATTGTCGTTCTATCGATAATATAAGCATAATATGGCTAATAATATGAGTTAGGTAGATAATAATAAGAGTAATAAGTATAGTAATTGTCGTTCCATCGATCATTTAAGCATAATATGGCTAATAATATGAGTTAGATTGATAATAATAACAGTAATAAGTATAGTAATTGTCGTTCTATCGATAATATAAGCATAATGTGGCTAATAATATGACTTAGGTTGATAATAATAAGAGTAATAAGTATAGTGATTGTCGTTCTATCGATCATATAAGCATAATATGGCTAATAATATGAGTTAGGTTGATAGTAATAAGAGTAATAAGAATAGTCAATGTCGTGCTATCGATCATATCTGCATAATATGGTTAATAATATGAGTTAGATTGATAATAGTGAGTGTAATAAGTATAGTAATTGTCGTTCTATCGATCATATTAGCATAATATGGCTAATACTATGAGTTAGATTTATAATAACAAGAGTAATAAATATAGTAATTGTCGTTCTATCGATCATATCTGCATAATATGGTTAATAATATTAGTTAGATTGATAATAATAAGAGTAATGAGTATAGTAATTGTCGTACTATCGATCATATAAGCATAATATGGCTAATAATATGAGTTAGATTTATAATAATAAGAGTAATAAGTATAGTAATTGTCGTTCGATCGATCATATAAGCATAATATGGATAATAATATGAGTTAGATTGATAATAATAAGTGTAATAAGTATAGTAATTGTCGTTCTATCGATCGTATAAGCATAATATGTCTAATAATATGAGTTAGATTTATAATAATAAGAGCAATAAGTATAGTAATTGTCGTTCTATCGATCATATAAGCATAATATGGATAATAATATGAGTTAGATTGATAATAATAAGTGTAATAAGTATAGTAATTGTCGTTCTATCGATCATAATTGCATAATATGGTTAATAATATGAGTTAGATTGATAATAATAAGAACAATGAGTATAGTAATTGTCGTACTATCGATCATATAAGCATAATATGGCTAATACTATGAGTTAGATATATAATAACAAGAGTAATAAATATAGTAATTGTCGTTCTATCGATCATATCTGCATAATATGGTTAATAATATTAGTTAGATTGATAATAATAAGAGTAATGAGTATAGTAATTGTCGTACTATCGATCATATAAGCATAATATGGCTAATAATATGAGTTAGTTTTATAATAATAAGAGTAATAAGTATAGTAATTGTCGTTCTATCGATCACATAAGCACAATATGGCTAATAATATGAGTTAGATTGATAATAATAAGAGTAATAAGTATAGTAGTTGTCGTTCTATCGATCATATCTGCATAATATGGATAATAATATGAGTTAGATTGATAATAATAAGAGCAATGAGTATAGTAATTGTCGTACTATCGATCATATAAGCATAATATGTCTAATAATATGAGTTAGATTTATAATAGTAAGAGTAATTAGTATAGTAATTGTCGTTCTATCGATCATATAAGCACAATATGGCTAATAATATGAGTTAGATTGATAATAATAAGAGTAATAAGTATAGTAATTGTCGTTATATCGATCATATAACCATAATATGGCTAATAGCATGAGTTAGATTGATAATAATAAGAGTAATGAGTATAGTAATTGTCGTTCTATCGATCATATCTGCATAATATGGTTAATAATATGAGTTAGATTGATAATAGTGAGTGTAATAAATATAGTAATTGTCGTTCTATCGCTCATATAAGCACAATATGGCTAATAATATGAGTTAGATTGATAATTATAAGAGCAATAAGTATAGTAATTGTCGTTCTATCGATCATATAAGCATAATATGGCTAATAATATGAGTTAGATTTATAATAATAAGAGTAATAAGTATAGTAATTGTCGTTCTATCGATAATATAAGCATAATATGGCTAATAATATGAGTTAGGTAGATAATAATAAGAGTAATAAGTATAGTGATTGTCTTTCTATCGATCATATAAGCATAATATGGCTAACAATATGCGTTAGGTTGATAATAATACGAGTAATAAGTATAGTAAATGTCGTGCTATCGATCATATGTGCATAATATGGTTAATAATATGAGTTAGATTGATAATAATAAGAGTAATGTGTATAGTAATTGTCGTACTATCGATCATATAAGCATAATATGTCTAATAATATGAGTTAGATTTATAATAGTAAGAGTAATAAGTATAGTAATTGTCGTTCTATCGATCATATAAGCACAATATGGCTAATAATATGAGTTAGATTGATAATAATAAGTGTAATAAGTATAGTAATTGTCGTCCTATCGATCATAATTGCATAATATGGTTAATAATATGAGTTAGATTCATAATAATAAGAGTAATGTGTATAGTAATTGTCGTACTATCGATCATATAAGCATAATATGTCTAATAATATGAGTTAGATTTATAATAGTAAGAGTAATAAGTATAGTAATTGTCGTTCTATCGATCATATAAGCACAATATGGCTAATAATATGAGTTAGATTGATAATAATAAGTGTAATAAGTATAGTAAATGTCGTCCTATCGATCATAATTGCATAATATGGTTAATAATATGAGTTAGATTCATAATAATAAGAGTAATAAGTATAGTAATTGTCGTTCTATCGATCATATAAGCACAATATGGCTAATAATATGAGTTAGATTGATAATAATAACAGTAATAAGTATAGTAATTGTCGTTCTATCGATAATATAAGCATAATATGGCTAATAATATGAGTTAGATTGATAATAGTGAGTGTAATAAGTATAGTCATTGTCGTTCTATCGATCATATTAGCATAATATGGTTAATAATATGAGTTAGATTGATAATAATATTAGTAATAAGTATAGTATTTGTCGTTCTATCCATCCTTTAAGCATAATATGGCTAATAATATGAGTTAGGTTGATAATAATAAGAGTAATAAGTGTAGTAATTCTCATTCTATCGATCATATAAGCATAATATGGCTAATAATATGAGTTAGATTGATAATAATAAACGTAATAAGTATAGTAATTGTCGTTCTATCGATAATATAAGCATAATATGGCTAATAATATGAGTTAGGTAGATAATAATAAGAGTAATAAGTATAGTAATTGTCGTTCCATCGATCATTTAAGCATAATATGGCTAATAATATGAGTTAGATTGATAATAATAACAGTAATAAGTATAGTAATTGTCGTTCTATCGATAATATAAGCATAATGTGGCTAATAATATGACTTAGGTTGATAATAATAAGAGTAATAAGTATAGTGATTGTCGTTCTATCGATCATATAAGCATAATATGGCTAATAATATGAGTTAGGTTGATAGTAATAAGAGTAATAAGAATAGTCAATGTCGTGCTATCGATCATATCTGCATAATATGGTTAATAATATGAGTTAGACTGATAATAGTGAGTGTAATAAGTATAGTAATTGTCGTTCTATCGATCATATTAGCATAATATGTCTAATACTATGAGTTAGATTTATAATAACAAGAGTAATAAATATAGTAATTGTCGTTCTATCGATCATATCTGCATAATATGGTTAATAATATTAGTTAGATTGATAATAATAAGAGTAATGAGTATAGTAATTGTCGTACTATCGATCATATAAGCATAATATGGCTAATAATATGAGTTAGATTTATAATAATAAGAGTAATAAGTATAGTAATTGTCGTTCGATCGATCACATAAGCACAATATGGCTAATAATATGAGTTAGATTTATAATAATAAGAGTAATAAGTATAGTAATTGTCGTTCGATCGATCATATAAGCATAATATGGATAATAATATGAGTTAGATTGATAATAATAAGTGTAATAAGTATAGTAATTGTCGTTCTATCGATCGTATAAGCATAATATGGCTAATAATATGAGTTAGATTTATAATAATAAGAGCAATAAGTATAGTAATTGTCGTTCTATCGATCATATAAGCATAATATGGATAATAATATGAGTTAGGTTGATAATAATAAGAGTAATAAGTGTAGTAATTGTCGTTCTATCGATCATATCTGCATAATATGGTTAATAATATGAGTTAGATTGATAATAATAAGAGTAATAAGTATAGTAATTGTCGTTCTATCGATCATATCTGCATAATATGGTTAATAGTATGAGTTAGATTGATAATAATAAGAGTAATAAGTATAGTAATTGTCGTTATATCGATCATATAAGCATAATATGGCTAATAGCATCAGTTAGATTGATAATAATAAGACTAATGGGTATAGTAATTGTCGTTCTATCGATCATATCTGCATAATATGGTTAATAATATGAGTTAGATTGATAATAATAAGAGCAATGAGTATAGTAATTGTCGTACTATCGATCATATAAGCATAATATGGCTAATAATATGAGTTAGATTTATAATAATAAGAGCAATAAGTATAGTAATTGTCGTTCTATCGGTCATATAACCATAATATGGCTAATAATGTGAGTTAGATTGATAATAGCGAGTGTAATAAATATAGTAATTGTCGTTCTATCGCTCATATAAGCACAATATGGCTAATAATATGAGTTAGATTGATAATAATAACAGTAATAAGTATAGTAATTGTCGTTCTATCGATCACATCTGCATAATATGGTTAATAATATGAGTTAGATTGATAATAATAAGAGTAATAAGTATAGTAATTGTCGTTATATCGATCATATAAGCATAATATGGCTAATAGCATGAGTTAGATTAATAATAATAAGAGTAATGAGTATAGTAATTGTCGTACTATCGATCATATAAGCATAATATGGCTAATAATATGAGTTAGATTTATAATAATAGGAGTAATAAGTATAGTAAATGTCGTTCTATCGAACATATAGGCACAATATGCCTAATAATATGAGTTAGATTGATAATAATGCAGTAATAAGTATAGTAATTGTCGTTCTATCGATAATATAAGCATAATATGGCTAATAATATGAGTTAGATTGATAATACTAAGAGTAGTGAGTATAGTAATTCTCATTCTATCGATCATATAAGCATAATATGGCTAATAATATGAGTTAGATTGATAATAATAAGCGTAATAAGTATAGTAATTGTCGTTCTATCGATAATATAAGCATAATATGGCTAATAATATGAGTTAGGTAGATAATAATAAGAGTAATAAGTATAGTAATTGTCGTTCTATCGATCATTTAAGCATAATATGGCTAATAATATGAGTTGGATTTATAATAATAAGAGTAATAAGTATAGTAATTGTCGTACTATCGATCATATAAGCATAATATGTCTAATAATATGAGTTAGATTTATAATAGTAAGAGTAATTAGTATAGTAATTGTCGTTCTATCGATCATATAAGCACAATATGGCTAATAATATGAGTTAGATTGATAATAATAAGTGTAATAAGTATAGTAATTGTCGTCCTATCGATCATAATTGCATAATATGGTTAATAATATGAGTTAGATTCATAATAATAAGAGTAATAAGTATAGTAATTGTCGTTCTATCGATCATATAAGCACAATATGGCTAATAATATGAGTTAGATTGATAATAATAACAGTAATAAGTATAGTAATTGTCGTTCTATCGATAATATAAGCATAATATGGCTAATAATATGAGTTAGGTAGATAATAATAAGAGTAATAAGTATAGTAATTGTCGTTCCATCGATCATTTAAGCATAATATGGCTAATAATATGAGTTAGATTGATAATAATAACAGTAATAAGTATAGTAATTGTCGTTCTATCGATAATATAAGCATAATGTGGCTAATAATATGACTTAGGTTGATAATAATAAGAGTAATAAGTATAGTGATTGTCGTTCTATCGATCATATAAGCATAATATGGCTAATAATATGAGTTAGGTTGATAGTAATAAGAGTAATAAGAATAGTCAATGTCGTGCTATCGATCATATCTGCATAATATGGTTAATAATATGAGTTAGATTGATAATAGTAAGTGTAATAAGTATAGTAATTGTCGTTCTATCGATCATATTAGCATAATATGGCTAATACTATGAGTTAGATTTATAATAACAAGAGTAATAAATATAGTAATTGTCGTTCTATCGATCATATCTGCATAATATGGTTAATAATATTAGTTAGATTGATAATAATAAGAGTAATGAGTATAGTAATTGTCGTACTATCGATCATATAAGCATAATATGGCTAATAATATGAGTTAGATTTATAATAATAAGAGTAATAAGTATAGTAATTGTCGTTCTATCGATCACATAAGCACAATATGGCTAATAATATGAGTTAGATTTATAATAATAAGAGTAATAAGTATAGTAATTGTCGTTCGATCGATCATATAAGCATAATATGGATAATAATATGAGTTAGATTGATAATAATAAGTGTAATAAGTATAGTAATTGTCGTTCTATCGATCGTATAAGCATAATATGTCTAATAATATGAGTTAGATTTATAATAATAAGAGCAATAAGTATAGTAATTGTCGTTCTATCGATCATATAAGCATAATATGGATAATAATATGAGTTAGATTGATAATAATAAGTGTAATAAGTATAGTAATTGTAGTTCTATCGATCATAATTGCATAATATGGTTAATAATATGAGTTAGATTGATAATAATAAGAACAATGAGTATAGTAATTGTCGTACTATCGATCATATAAGCATAATATGGCTAATACTATGAGTTAGATATATAATAACAAGAGTAATAAATATAGTAATTGTCGTTCTATCGATCATATCTGCATAATATGGTTAATAATATTAGTTAGATTGATAATAATAAGAGTAATGAGTATAGTAATTGTCGTACTATCGATCATATAAGCATAATATGGCTAATAATATGAGTTAGTTTTATAATAATAAGAGTAATAAGTATAGTAATTGTCGTTCTATCGATCACATAAGCACAATATGGCTAATGATATGAGTTAGATTGATAATAATAAGAGTAATAAGTATAGTAATTGTCGTTCTATCGATCATATCTGCACAATATGGATAATAATATGAGTTAGATTGATAATAATAAGAGCAATGAGTATAGTAATTGTCGTACTATCGATCATATAAGCTTAATATGTCTAATAATATGAGTTAGATTTATAATAGTAAGAGTAATTAGTATAGTAATTGTCGTTCTATCGATCATATAAGCACAATATGGCTAATAATATGAGTTAGATTGATAATAATAAGAGTAATAAGTATAGTAATTGTCGTTATATCGATCATATAACCATAATATGGCTAATAGCATGAGTTAGATTGATAATAATAAGAGTAATGAGTATAGTAATTGTCGTTCTATCGATCATATCTGCATAATATGGTTAATAATATGAGTTAGATTGATAATAGTGAGTGTAATAAATATAGTAATTGTCGTTCTATCGCTCATATAAGCACAATATGGCTAATAATATGAGTTAGATTGATAATAATAAGAGTAATAAGTATAGTAATTGTCGTTCTATCGATCATATAAGCATAATATGGCTAATAATATGAGTTAGATTTATAATAATAAGAGTAATAAGTATAGTGATTGTCTTTCTATCGATCATATAAGCATAATATGGCTAACAATATGCGTTAGGTTGATAATAATACGAGTAATAAGTATAGTAAATGTCGTGCTATCGATCATATGTGCATAATATGGTTAATAATATGAGTTAGATTGATAATAATACGAGTAATAAGTATAGTAAATGTCGTGCTATCGATCATATGTGCATAATATGGTTAATAATATGAGTTAGATTGATAATAATAAGAGTAATGTGTATAGTAATTGTCGTACTATCGATCATATAAGCATAATATGGCTAACAATATGCGTTAGGTTGATAATAATACGAGTAATAAGTATAGTAAATGTCGTGCTATCGATCATATGTGCATAATATGGTTAATAATATGAGTTAGATTGATAATAATACGAGTAATAAGTATAGTAAATGTCGTGCTATCGATCATATGTGCATAATATGGTTAATAATATGAGTTAGATTCATAATAACAAGAGTAATGTGTATAGTAATTGTCGTACTATCGATCATATAAGCATAATATGTCTAATAATATGAGTTAGATTTATAATAGTAAGAGTAATAAGTATAGTAATTGTCGTTCTATCGATCATATAAGCACAATATGGCTAATAATATGAGTTAGATTGATAATAATAAGTGTAATAAGTATAGTAATTGTCGTCCTATCGATCATAATTGCATAATATGGTTAATAATATGAGTTAGATTCATAATAATAAGAGTAATAAGTATAGTAATTGTCGTTCTATCGATCATATAAGCACAATATGGCTAATAATATGAGTTAGATTGATAATAATAACAGTAATAAGTATAGTAATTGTCGTTCTATCGATAATATAAGCATAATATGGCTAATAATATGAGTTAGATTGATAATAGTGAGTGTAATAAGTATAGTCATTGTCGTTCTATCGATCATATTAGCCTAATATGGTTAATAATATGAGTTAGATTGATAATAATATTAGTAATAAGTATAGTATTTGTCGATCTATCCATCATTTAAGCATAATATGGCTAATAATATTCGTTAGGTTGATAATAATAAGAGTAATAAGTGTAGTAATTCTCATTCTATCGATCATATAAGCATAATATGGCTAATAATATGAGTTAGATTGATAATAATAAGAGTAATAAGTATAGTAATTGTCGTTCCATCGATCATTTAAGCATAATATGGCTAATAATATGAGTTAGATTGATAATAATAACAGTAATAAGTATAGTAATTGTCGTTCTATCGATAATATAAGCATAATGTGGCTAATAATATGACTTAGGTTGATAATAATAAGAGTAATAAGTATAGTGATTGTCGTTCTATCGATCATATAAGCATAATATGGCTAATAATATGAGTTAGGTTGATAGTAATAAGAGTAATAAGAATAGTCAATGTCGTGCTATCGATCATATCTGCATAATATGGTTAATAATATGAGTTAGATTGATAATAGTGAGTGTAATAAGTATAGTAATTGTCGTTCTATCGATCATATTAGCATAATATGGCTAATACTATGAGTTAGATTTATAATAACAAGAGTAATAAATATAGTAATTGTCGTTCTATCGATCATATCTGCATAATATGGTTAATAATATTAGTTAGATTGATAATAATAAGAGTAATGAGTATAGTAATTGTCGTACTATCGATCATATAAGCATAATATGGCTAATAATATGAGTTAGATTTATAATAATAAGAGTAATAAGTATAGTAATTGTCGTTCTATCGATCACATAAGCACAATATGGCTAATAATATGAGTTAGATTTATAATAATAAGAGTAATAAGTATAGTAATTGTCGTTCGATCGATCATATAAGCATAATATGGATAATAATATGAGTTAGATTGATAATAATAAGTGTAATAAGTATAGTAATTGTCGTTCTATCGATCGTATAAGCATAATATGTCTAATAATATGAGTTAGATTTATAATAATAAGAGCAATAAGTATAGTAATTGTCGTTCTATCGATCATATAAGCATAATATGGCTAATAATATGAGTTAGATTGATAATAATAAGCGTAATAAGTATAGTAATTGTCGTTCTATCGATAATATAAGCATAATATGGCTAATAATATGAGTTAGGTAGATAATAATAAGAGTAATAAGTATAGTAATTGTCGTTCTATCGATCATTTAAGCATAATATGGCTAATAATATGAGTTAGATTTATAATAATAAGAGTAATAAGTATAGTAATTGTCGTTCTATCGATAATATAAGCATAATATGGCTAATAATATGAGTTAGGTAGATAATAATAAGAGTAATATGTATAGTGATTGTCTTTCTATCGATCATATAAGCATAATATGGCTAACAATATGCGTTAGGTTGATAATAATACGAGTAATAAGTATAGTAAATGTCGTGCTATCGATCATATGTGCATAATATGGTTAATAATATGAGTAAGATTGATAATAATAACAGTAATAAGTATAGTAATTGTCGTTCTATCGATAATATAAGCATAATATGGCTAAAAATATGAGTTAGATTGATAATACTAAGAGTAGTGAGTATAGTAATTCTCATTCTATCGATCATATAAGCATAATATGGCTAATAATATGAGTTAGGTAGATAATAATAAGAGTAATAAGTATAGTGATTGTCTTTCTATCGATCATATAAGCATAATATGGCTAACAATATGCGTTAGGTTGATAATAATACGAGTAATAAGTATAGTAAATGTCGTGCTATCGATCATATGTGCATAATATGGTTAATAATATGAGTTAGATTGATAATAATAACAGTAATAAGTATAGTAATTGTAGTTCTATCGATAATATAAGCATAATATGGCTAATAATATGAGTTAGGTTGATAATAATAAGAGTAATAAGTATAGTGATTGTCGTTCTATCGATCATATAAGCATAATATGGCTAATAATATGAGTTAGGTTGATAGTAATAAGAGTAATAAGAATAGTCAATGTCGTGCTATCGATCATATCTGCATAATATGGTTAATAATATAAGTTAGATTGGTAATAATAAGTGTAATAAGTATAGTAATTGTCGTCCTATCGATCATAATTGCATAATATGGTTAATAATATGAGTTAGATTCATAATAATAAGAGTAATGAGTATAGTAATTGTCGTACTATCGATCATATAAGCATAATATGGCGAATAATATGAGTTAGATTGATAATAATAACAGTAATAAGTATAGTAATTGTCGTTCTATCGATAATATAAGCATAATATGGCTAATAATATGAGTTAGGTTGATAATAATAAGAGTAATAAGTATAGTGATTGTCGTTCTATCGATCATATAAGCATAATATGGCTAATAATATGAGTTAGGTTGATAGTAATAAGAGTAATAAGAATAGTCAATGTCGTGCTATCGATCATATCTGCATAATATGGTTAATAATATGAGTTAGATTGATAATAGTGAGTGTAATAAGTATAGTAATTGTCGTTCTATCGATCATTTAAGCATAAAATGGCAAATAATGTGAGTTAGGTTGATAATAATAAGAGTAATAAGTGTAGTAATTGTCGTTCTATCGTTCATATCTGCATAATATGGTTAATAATATGAGTTAGATTGATAATAATAAGAGTAATAAGTATAGTAATTGTCGTTCTATCGATCATATCTGCATAATATGGTTAATAGTATGAGTTAGATTGATAATAATAAGAGTAATAAGTATAGTAATTGTCGTTATATCGATCATATACCCATAATATGGCTAATAGCATGAGTTAGATTGATAATAATAAGAGTAATGTGTATAGTAATTGTCGTACTATCGATCATATAAGCATAATATGTCTAATAATATGAGTTAGATTTATAATAGTAAGAGTAATAAGTATAGTAATTGTCGTTCTATCGATAATAAAACATAATATGGCTAATAATACGAGTTAGATTGATAATACTAAGAGTAGTGAGTATAGTAATTCTCATTCTATCGATCATATAAGGATAATATGCCTAATAATAAGAGTTAGATTGATAATAATAAGCGTAATAAGTATAGTAATTGTCGTTCTATCGATAATATAAGCATAATATGGCTAATAATATGAGTTAGATTGATAATAATAAGAGTAATAAGTATAGTAATTGTCGTTCTATCGATCATATCTGCATAATATGGTTAATAATATGAGTTAGATTGATAATAATAAGAGTAATAAGTATAGTAATTGTCGTTATATCGATCATATAACCATAATATGGCTAATAGCATGAGTTAGATTGATAATAATAAGAGTAATGAGTATAGCAATTGTCGTTCTATCGATCATATCTGCATAATATGGTTAATAATATGAGTTAGATTGATAACAGTGAGTGTAATAAATATAGTAATTGTCGTTATATCGATCATATAACCATAATATGGCTAATAGCATGAGTTAGATTGATAATAATAAGAGTAATGAGTATAGTAATAGTCGTTCTATCGATCATATCTGCATAATATGGTTAATAATATGAGTTAGATTGATAATAATAAGAGCAATGAGTATAGTAATTGTCGTACTATCGATCATGTAAGCATAATATGGCTAATAATATGAGTTAGATTTATAATAATAAGAGTAATAAGTATAGTAATTGTCGTTCTATCGATCATATAAGCACAATATGGCTAATAATATGAGTTAGATTGATAATAATAAGTGTAATAAGTATAGTAATTGTCGTCCTATCGATCATAATTGCATAATATGGCTAATAATATGAGTTAGATTTATAATAATAGGAGTAATAAGTATAGTAATTGTCGTTCTATCGATCATATAAGCACAATATGGCTAATAATATGAGTTAGATTGATAATAATAACAGTAATAAGTATAGTAATTGTCGTTCTATCGATCATATCTGCATAATATGGTTAATAATATGAGTTAGATTGATAATAATAAGAGTAATAAGTATAGTAATTGTCGTTCTATCGATCATATAAGCACAATATGGCTAATAATATGAGTTAGATTGATAAAAATAACAGTAATAAGTATAGTAATTGTCGTTCTATCGATAATATAAGTATAATATGGCTAATAATATGAGTTAGATTGATAATACTAAGCGTAGTGAGTATAGTAATTCTCGTTCTATCGATCATATAAGCATAATATGGCTAATAATATGAGTTAGATTGATAATAATAAGCGTAGTAAGTATAGTAATTGTCGTTATATCGATCATATAAGCATAATATGGCTAATAGCATGAGTTAGATTGATAATAATAAGAGTAATGAGTATAGTAATTGTCGTTCTATCGGTCATATAACCATAATATGGCTAATAATATGAGTTAGATTGATAATAGTGAGCGTAATAAATATAGTAATTGTCGTTCTATCGATCATATAAGCACAATATGGCTAATAATATGAGTTAGATTGATAATAATAACAGTAATAAGTATAGTAATTGTCGTTCTATCGATAATATAAGCATAATATGGCTGATAATATGAGTTAGATTGATAATAGTGAGTGTAATAAGTATAGTAATTGTCGTTCTATCGATCATATTAGCATAATATGGATAATAATATGAGTTAGATTGATAATAATATTAGTAATAAGTATAGTATTTGTCGTTCTATCCATCATTTAAGCATAATATGGCTAATAATATGAGTTAGGTTGATAATAATAGAAGTAATAAGTGTAGTAATTCTCATTCTATCGATCATATAAGCATAATATGGCTAATAATATGAGTTAGATTGATAATAATAACAGTAATAAGTATAGTAATTGTCGTTCTATCGATAATATAAGCATAATATGGCTAATAATATGAGTTAGTTTTATAATAATAAGAGTAATAAGTATAGTAATTGTCGTTCTATCGATCACATAAGCACAATATGGCTAATAATATGAGTTAGATTGATAATAATAAGAGTAATAAGTATAGTAATTGTCGTTCTATCGATCATATCTGCATAATATGGATAATAATATGAGCTAGATTGATAATAATAAGAGTAATAAGTATAGTAATTGTCGTTCTATCGATCATATCTGCATAATATGGTTAATAATATGAGTTAGATTGATAATAATAAGAGTAATAAGTATAGTAATTGTCGTTCTATCGATCATATCTGCATAATATGGTTAATAGTATGAGTTAGATTGATAATAATAAGAGTAATAAGTATAGTAATTGTCGTTATATCGATCATATAAGCATAATATGGCTAATAGCATGAGTTAGATTGATAATAATAAGACTAATGAGTATAGTAATTGTCGTTCTATCGATCATATCTGCATAATATGGTTAATAATATGAGTTAGATTGATAATAATAAGAGCAATGAGTATAGTAATTGTCGTACTAACGATCATATAAGCATAATATGGCTAATAATATGAGTTAGAGTTATTATAATAAGAGCAATACGTATAGTAATTGTCGTTCTATCGGTCATATAACCATAATATGGCTAATAATGTGAGTTAGATTGATAATAGTGAGTGTAATAAATATAGTAATTGTCGTTTTATCGCTCATATAAGCACAATATGGCTAATAATATGAGTTAGATTGATAATAATAAGAGTAATACGTATAGTAATTGTCGTTCTATCGATCATATCTGCATAATATGGTTAATAATATGAGTTAGATTGATAATAATAAGAGTAATAAGTATAGTAATTGTCGTTATATCGATCATATAAGCATAATATGGCTAATAGCATGAGTTAGATTAATAATAATAAGAGTAATGAGTATAGTAATTGTCGTACTATCGATCATATAAGCATAATATGGCTAATAATATGAGTTAGATTTATAACAGTAGGAGTAATAAGTATAGTAATTGTCGTTCTATCGATCATATAAGCACAATATGGCTAATAATATGAGTTAGATTGATAATAATGCAGTAATAAGTATAGTAATTGTCGTTCTATCGATAATATAAGCATAATATGGCTAATAATATGAGTTAGGTAGATAATAATAAGAGTAATAAGTATAGTAATTGTCGTTCTATCGATCATTTAAGCATAATATGGCTAATAATATGAGTTCGATTTATAATAATAAGAGTAATAAGTATAGTAATTGTCGTTCTATCGATAATATAAGCATAATATGGCTAATAATATGAGTTAGGTAGATAATAATAAGAGTAATAAGTATAGTGATTGTCTTTCTATCGATCATATAAGCATAATATGGCTAACAATATGCGTTAGGTTGATAATAATACGAGTAATAAGTATAGTAAATGTCGTGCTATCGATCATATGTGCATAATATGGTTAATAATATGAGTTAGATTGATAATAATAACAGTAATAAGTATAGTAATTGTCGTTCTATCGATAATATAAGCATAATATGGCTAATAATATGAGTTAGGTTGATAATAATAAGAGTAATAAGTATAGTGATTGTCGTTCTATCGATCATATAAGCATAATATGGCTAATAATATGAGTTAGGTTGATAGTAATAAGAGTAATAAGAATAGTCAATGTCGTGCTATCGATCATATCTGCATAATATGGTTAATAATATGAGTTAGATTGATAATGGTGAGCGTAATAAGTATAGTGATTGTCTTTCTATCGATCATATAAGCATAATATGGCTAACAATATGCGTTAGGTTGATAATAATACGAGTAATAAGTATAGTAAATGTCGTGCTATCGATCATATGTGCATAATATGGTTAATAATATGAGTTAGATTGATAATAATAACAGTAATAAGTATAGTAATTGTCGTTCTATCGATCATATAAGCATAATATGTCTAATAATATGAGTTAGATTTATAATAGTAAAAGTAATAAGTATAGTAATTGTCGTTCTATCGATCATATAAGCACAATATGGCTAATAATATGAGTTAGATTGATAATAATAAGAGTAATGAGTATAGTAATTGTCGTTCTATCGATCATATCTGCATAATGTGGTTAATAATATGAGTTAGATTGATAATAATAAGAGCAATGAGTATAGTAATTGTCGTACTATCGATCATGTAAGCATAATATGGCTAATAATATGAGTTAGATTTATAATAATAAGAGTAATAAGTATAGTAATTGTCGTTCTATCGATCATATAAGCACAATATGGCTAATAATATGAGTTAGATTGATAATAATAAGAGTAATAAGTATAGTAATTGTCGTTCTATCGATCATATCTGCATAATATGGTTAATAGTATGAGTTAGATTGATAATAATAAGAGTAATAAGTATAGTAATTGTCGTTATATCGATCATATAAGCATAATATGGCTAATAGCATGAGTTAGATTGATAATAATAAGACTAATGAGTATAGTAATTGTCGTTCTATCGATCATATCTGCATAATATGGTTAATAATATGAGTTAGATTGATAATAATAAGAGCAATGAGTATAGTAATTGTCGTACTAACGATCATATAAGCATAATATGGCTAATAATATGAGTTAGAGTTATTATAATAAGAGCAATACGTATAGTAATTGTCGTTCTATCGGTCATATAACCATAATATGGCTAATAATGTGAGTTAGATTGATAATAGTGAGTGTAATAAATATAGTAATTGTCGTTTTATCGCTCATATAAGCACAATATGGCTAATAATATGAGTTAGATTGATAATAATAAGAGTAATACGTATAGTAATTGTCGTTCTATCGATCATATCTGCATAATATGGTTAATAATATGAGTTAGATTGATAATAATAAGAGTAATAAGTATAGTAATTGTCGTTATATCGATCATATAAGCATAATATGGCTAATAGCATGAGTTAGATTAATAATAATAAGAGTAATGAGTATAGTAATTGTCGTACTATCGATCATATAAGCATAATATGGCTAATAATATGAGTTAGATTTATAACAGTAGGAGTAATAAGTATAGTAATTGTCGTTCTATCGATCATATAAGCACAATATGGCTAATAATATGAGTTAGATTGATAATAATGCAGTAATAAGTATAGTAATTGTCGTTCTATCGATAATATAAGCATAATATGGCTAATAATATGAGTTAGGTAGATAATAATAAGAGTAATAAGTATAGTAATTGTCGTTCTATCGATCATTTAAGCATAATATGGCTAATAATATGAGTTCGATTTATAATAATAAGAGTAATAAGTATAGTAATTGTCGTTCTATCGATAATATAAGCATAATATGGCTAATAATATGAGTTAGGTAGATAATAATAAGAGTAATAAGTATAGTGATTGTCTTTCTATCGATCATATAAGCATAATATGGCTAACAATATGCGTTAGGTTGATAATAATACGAGTAATAAGTATAGTAAATGTCGTGCTATCGATCATATGTGCATAATATGGTTAATAATATGAGTTAGATTGATAATAATAACAGTAATAAGTATAGTAATTGTCGTTCTATCGATAATATAAGCATAATATGGCTAATAATATGAGTTAGGTTGATAATAATAAGAGTAATAAGTATAGTGATTGTCGTTCTATCGATCATATAAGCATAATATGGCTAATAATATGAGTTAGGTTGATAGTAATAAGAGTAATAAGAATAGTCAATGTCGTGCTATCGATCATATCTGCATAATATGGTTAATAATATGAGTTAGATTGATAATGGTGAGCGTAATAAGTATAGTGATTGTCTTTCTATCGATCATATAAGCATAATATGGCTAACAATATGCGTTAGGTTGATAATAATACGAGTAATAAGTATAGTAAATGTCGTGCTATCGATCATATGTGCATAATATGGTTAATAATATGAGTTAGATTGATAATAATAACAGTAATAAGTATAGTAATTGTCGTTCTATCGATCATATAAGCATAATATGTCTAATAATATGAGTTAGATTTATAATAGTAAAAGTAATAAGTATAGTAATTGTCGTTCTATCGATCATATAAGCACAATATGGCTAATAATATGAGTTAGATTGATAATAATAAGAGTAATGAGTATAGTAATTGTCGTTCTATCGATCATATCTGCATAATGTGGTTAATAATATGAGTTAGATTGATAATAATAAGAGCAATGAGTATAGTAATTGTCGTACTATCGATCATGTAAGCATAATATGGCTAATAATATGAGTTAGATTTATAATAATAAGAGTAATAAGTATAGTAATTGTCGTTCTATCGATCATATAAGCACAATATGGCTAATAATATGAGTTAGATTGATAATAATAAGAGTAATAAGTATAGTAATTGTCGTTCTATCGATCATATCTGCATAATATTGTTAATAATATGAGTTAGATTGATAATAATAAGAGTAATAAGTATAGTAATCGTCGTTCTATCGATCATATAAGCATAATATGGCTAATAACATGAGTTAGATTGATAATAATAAGTGTAATAAGTATAGTAATTGTCGTTCTATCGATAATATAAGCATAATATGGCTAATAATATGAGTTAGGTAGATAATAATAAGAGTAATAAGGATAGTGATTGTCTTTCTATCGATCATATAAGCATAATATGGCTAACAATATGCGTTAGGTTGATAATAATACGAGTAATAAGTATAGTAAATGTCGTGCTATCGATCATATGTGCATAATATGGTTAATAATATGAGTTAGATTGATAATAATAAGAGTAATGAGTATAGTAATTGTCGTACTATCGATCATATAAGCATAATATGTCTAATAATATGAGTTAGATTTATAATAGTAAGAGTAATAAGTATAGTAATTGTCGTTCTATCGATCATATAAGCACAATATGGCTAATAATATGAGTTAGATTGATAATAATAAGTGTAATAACTATAGTAATTGTCGTCCTATCGATCATAATTGCATAATATGGTTAATAATATGAGTTAGATTCATAATAATAAGAGTAATAAGTATAGTAATTGTCGTTCTATCGATCATATAAGCATAATATGGCTAATAATATGAGTTAGATTGATAATAATAAGTGTAATAACTATAGTAATTGTCGTCCTATCGATCATAATTGCATAATATGGTTAATAATATGAGTTAGATTCATAATAATAAGAGTAATAAGTATAGTAATTGTCGTTCTATCGATAATATAAGCATAATATGGCTGATAATATGAGTTAGATTGATAATAGTGAGTGTAATAAGTATAGTAATTGTCGTTCTATCGATCATATTAGCATAATATGGTTAATAATATGAGTTAGATTGATAATAATATTAGTAATAAGTATAGTATTTGTCGTTCTATCCATCATTTAAGCATAATATGGCTAATAATATGAGTTAGGTTGATAATAATAGAAGTAATAAGTGTAGTAATTCTCATTCTATCGATCATATAAGCATAATATGGCTAATAATATGAGTTAGATTGATAATAATAACAGTAATAAGTATAGTAATTGTCGTTCTATCGATAATATAAGCATAATATGGCTAATAATATGAGTTAGTTTTATAATAATAAGAGTAATAAGTATAGTAATTGTCGTTCTATCGATCACATAAGCACAATATGGCTAATAATATGAGTTAGATTGATAATAATAAGAGTAATAAGTATAGTAATTGTCGTTCTATCGATCATATCTGCATAATATGGATAATAATATGAGCTAGATTGATAATAATAAGAGTAATAAGTATAGTAATTGTCGTTCTATCGATCATATCTGCATAATATGGTTAATAATATGAGTTAGATTGATAATAATAAGAGTAATAAGTATAGTAATTGTCGTTCTATCGATCATATCTGCATAATATGGTTAATAGTATGAGTTAGATTGATAATAATAAGAGTAATAAGTATAGTAATTGTCGTTATATCGATCATATAAGCATAATATGGCTAATAGCATGAGTTAGATTGATAATAATAAGACTAATGAGTATAGTAATTGTCGTTCTATCGATCATATCTGCATAATATGGTTAATAATATGAGTTAGATTGATAATAATAAGAGCAATGAGTATAGTAATTGTCGTACTAACGATCATATAAGCATAATATGGCTAATAATATGAGTTAGAGTTATTATAATAAGAGCAATACGTATAGTAATTGTCGTTCTATCGGTCATATAACCATAATATGGCTAATAATGTGAGTTAGATTGATAATAGTGAGTGTAATAAATATAGTAATTGTCGTTTTATCGCTCATATAAGCACAATATGGCTAATAATATGAGTTAGATTGATAATAATAAGAGTAATACGTATAGTAATTGTCGTTCTATCGATCATATCTGCATAATATGGTTAATAATATGAGTTAGATTGATAATAATAAGAGTAATAAGTATAGTAATTGTCGTTATATCGATCATATAAGCATAATATGGCTAATAGCATGAGTTAGATTAATAATAATAAGAGTAATGAGTATAGTAATTGTCGTACTATCGATCATATAAGCATAATATGGCTAATAATATGAGTTAGATTTATAACAGTAGGAGTAATAAGTATAGTAATTGTCGTTCTATCGATCATATAAGCACAATATGGCTAATAATATGAGTTAGATTGATAATAATGCAGTAATAAGTATAGTAATTGTCGTTCTATCGATAATATAAGCATAATATGGCTAATAATATGAGTTAGGTAGATAATAATAAGAGTAATAAGTATAGTAATTGTCGTTCTATCGATCATTTAAGCATAATATGGCTAATAATATGAGTTCGATTTATAATAATAAGAGTAATAAGTATAGTAATTGTCGTTCTATCGATAATATAAGCATAATATGGCTAATAATATGAGTTAGGTAGATAATAATAAGAGTAATAAGTATAGTGATTGTCTTTCTATCGATCATATAAGCATAATATGGCTAACAATATGCGTTAGGTTGATAATAATACGAGTAATAAGTATAGTAAATGTCGTGCTATCGATCATATGTGCATAATATGGTTAATAATATGAGTTAGATTGATAATAATAACAGTAATAAGTATAGTAATTGTCGTTCTATCGATAATATAAGCATAATATGGCTAATAATATGAGTTAGGTTGATAATAATAAGAGTAATAAGTATAGTGATTGTCGTTCTATCGATCATATAAGCATAATATGGCTAATAATATGAGTTAGGTTGATAGTAATAAGAGTAATAAGAATAGTCAATGTCGTGCTATCGATCATATCTGCATAATATGGTTAATAATATGAGTTAGATTGATAATGGTGAGCGTAATAAGTATAGTGATTGTCTTTCTATCGATCATATAAGCATAATATGGCTAACAATATGCGTTAGGTTGATAATAATACGAGTAATAAGTATAGTAAATGTCGTGCTATCGATCATATGTGCACAATATGGTTAATAATATGAGTTAGATTGATAATAATAACAGTAATAAGTATAGTAATTGTCGTTCTATCGATCATATAAGCATAATATGTCTAATAATATGAGTTAGATTTATAATAGTAAAAGTAATAAGTATAGTAATTGTCGTTCTATCGATCATATAAGCACAATATGGCTAATAATATGAGTTAGATTGATAATAATAAGAGTAATGAGTATAGTAATTGTCGTTCTATCGATCATATCTGCATAATGTGGTTAATAATATGAGTTAGATTGATAATAATAAGAGCAATGAGTATAGTAATTGTCGTACTATCGATCATGTAAGCATAATATGGCTAATAATATGAGTTAGATTTATAATAATAAGAGTAATAAGTATAGTAATTGTCGTTCTATCGATCATATAAGCACAATATGGCTAATAATATGAGTTAGATTGATAATAATAAGAGTAATAAGTATAGTAATTGTCGTTCTATCGATCATATCTGCATAATATTGTTAATAATATGAGTTAGATTGATAATAATAAGAGTAATAAGTATAGTAATCGTCGTTCTATCGATCATATAAGCATAATATGGCTAATAACATGAGTTAGATTGATAATAATAAGTGTAATAAGTATAGTAATTGTCGTTCTATCGATAATATAAGCATAATATGGCTAATAATATGAGTTAGGTAGATAATAATAAGAGTAATAAGGATAGTGATTGTCTTTCTATCGATCATATAAGCATAATATGGCTAACAATATGCGTTAGGTTGATAATAATACGAGTAATAAGTATAGTAAATGTCGTGCTATCGATCATATGTGCATAATATGGTTAATAATATGAGTTAGATTGATAATAATAAGAGTAATGAGTATAGTAATTGTCGTACTATCGATCATATAAGCATAATATGTCTAATAATATGAGTTAGATTTATAATAGTAAGAGTAATAAGTATAGTAATTGTCGTTCTATCGATCATATAAGCACAATATGGCTAATAATATGAGTTAGATTGATAATAATAAGTGTAATAACTATAGTAATTGTCGTCCTATCGATCATAATTGCATAATATGGTTAATAATATGAGTTAGATTCATAATAATAAGAGTAATAAGTATAGTAATTGTCGTTCTATCGATCATATAAGCATAATATGGCTAATAATATGAGTTAGATTGATAATGATAAGTGGAATAAGTATAGTAATTGTCGTCCTATCGTTCATAATTGCATAATATGGTTAATAATATGAGTTAGATTCATAATAATAAGAGTAATAAGTATAGTAATTGTCGTTCTATCCATCATTTAAGCATAATATGGCTAATAATATGAGTTAGGTCGATAATAATAAGAGTAATAAGTGTAGTAATTGTCGTTCTATCGATCATATCTGCATAATATGGTTAATAATATGAGTTAGATTGATGATAATAAGAGCAATGAGTATAGTATTTGTCGTACTATCGATCATATAAGCATAATATGGCTAATAATATGAGTTAGATTTATAATAATAGGAGTAATAAGTATAGTAATTGTCGTTCTATCGATCATATAAGCACAATATGGCTAATAATATGAGTTAGATTGATAATAATAACAGTAATAAGTATAGTAATTGTCGTTCTATCGATCATATCTGCATAATATGGTTAATAATATGAGTTAGATTGATAATAATAAGAGTAATAAGTATAGTAATTGTCGTTCTATCGATCATATAAGCACAATATGGCTAATAATATGAGTTAGATTGATAATAATAAGTGTAATAACTATAGTAATTGTCGTCCTATCGATCATAATTGCATAATATGGTTAATAATATGAGTTAGATTCATAATAATAAGAGTAATAAGTATAGTAATTGTCGTTCTATCGATCATATAAGCATAATATGGCTAATAATATGAGTTAGATTGATAATGATAAGTGGAATAAGTATAGTAATTGTCGTCCTATCGTTCATAATTGCATAATATGGTTAATAATATGAGTTAGATTCATAATAATAAGAGTAATAAGTATAGTAATTGTCGTTCTATCCATCATTTAAGCATAATATGGCTAATAATATGAGTTAGGTCGATAATAATAAGAGTAATAAGTGTAGTAATTGTCGTTCTATCGATCATATCTGCATAATATGGTTAATAATATGAGTTAGATTGATGATAATAAGAGCAATGAGTATAGTATTTGTCGTACTATCGATCATATAAGCATAATATGGCTAATAATATGAGTTAGATTTATAATAATAGGAGTAATAAGTATAGTAATTGTCGTTCTATCGATCATATAAGCACAATATGGCTAATAATATGAGTTAGATTGATAATAATAACAGTAATAAGTATAGTAATTGTCGATCTATCGATCATATCTGCATAATATGGTTAATAATATGAGTTAGATTGATAATAATAAGAGTAATAAGTATAGTAATTGTCATTATATCGATCATATAAGCATAATATGGCTATTAGCATGAGTTAGATTAATAATAATAAGAGTAATGAGTATAGTAATTGTCGTACTATCGATCATATAAGCATAATATGGCTAATAATATGAGTTAGATTTATAATAATAGGAGTAATAAGTATAGTAATTGTCGTTCTATCGATCATATAAGCACAATATGGCTAATAATATGAGTTAGATTGATAATAATGCAGTAATAAGTATAGTAATTGTCGTTCTATCGATCATATAAGCACAATATGGCTAATAATATGAGTTAGATTGATAATAATAACAGTAATAAGTATAGTAATTGTCGTTCTATCGATAATATAAGCATAATATGGCTAATAATATGAGTTAGGTTGATAATAATAAGAGTAATAAGTGTAGTGATTGTCGTTCTATCGATCATATAAGCATAATATGGCTAATAATATGAGTTAGGTTGATAGTAATAAGAGTAATAAGTATAGTAATTGCCGTTCTATCGATCATTTAAGCATAAAATGGCTAATAATGTGAGTTAGGTTGATAATAATAAGAGTAATAAGTGTAGTAATTGTCGTTCTATCGATCATATCTGCATAATATGGTTAATAATATGAGTTAGATTGATAATAATAAGAGTAATAAGTATAGTATTTGTCGTTCTATCGATCATATCTGCGTAATATGGTTAATAATATGAGTTAGATTGATAATAATAGGAGTAATAAGTATAGTAATTGTCGTTATATCGATCATATAACCATAATATGGCTAATAGCATGAGTTAGATTGATAATAATAAGAGTAATGAGTATAGTAATTGTCGTTCTATCGATCATATCTGCATAATATGGTTAATAATATGAGTTAGATTGATAATAATAAGAGCAATGAGTATAGTAATTGTCGTACTATCGATCATGTAAGCATAATATGGCTAATAATATGAGTTAGATTGATAATAATAACAGTAATAAGTATAGTAATTGTCGTTCTATCGATAATAAAGCATAATATGGCTAATAATATGAGTTAGATTGATAATAATAACAGTAATAAGTATAGTAATTGTCGTTCTATCGATAATAAAGCATAATATGGCTAATAATACGAGTTAGATTGATAATACTAAGAGTAGTGAGTATAGTAATTCTCATTCTATCGATCATATAAGGATAATATGCCTAATAATATGAGTTAGATTGATAATAATAAGCGTAATAAGTATAGTAATTGTCGTTCTATCGATAATATAAGCATAATATGGCTAATAATATGAGTTAGATTGATAATAATAAGAGTAATAAGTATAGTAATTGTCGTTCTATCGATCATATCTGCATAATATGGTTAATAATATGAGTTAGATTGATAACAGTGAGTGTAATAAATATAGTAATTGTCGTTCTATCGCTCATATAAGCACAATATGCCTAATAATATGAGTTAGATTGATAATAATAAGAGTAATGAGTATAGTAATTGTCGTTCTATCGATCATATCTGCATAATATGGTTAATAATATGAGTTAGATTGATAATAATAAGAGTAATAAGTATAGTAATCGTCGTTCTATCGATCATATAAGCATAATATGGCTAATAACATGAGTTAGATTGATAATAATAAGTGTAATAAGTATAGTAATTGTCGTTCTATCGATAATATAAGCATAATATGGCTAATAATATGAGTTAGGTAGATAATAATAAGAGTAATAAGGATAGTGATTGTCTTTCTATCGATCATATAAGCATAATATGGCTAACAATATGCGTTAGGTTGATAATAATACGAGTAATAAGTATAGTAAATGTCGTGCTATCGATCATATGTGCATAATATGGTTAATAATATGAGTTAGATTGATAATAATAAGAGTAATGAGTATAGTAATTGTCGTACTATCGATCATATAAGCATAATATGTCTAATAATATGAGTTAGATTTATAATAGTAAGAGTAATAAGTATAGTAATTGTCGTTCTATCGATCATATAAGCACAATATGGCTAATAATATGAGTTAGATTGATAATAATAAGTGTAATAACTATAGTAATTGTCGTCCTATCGATCATAATTGCATAATATGGTTAATAATATGAGTTAGATTCATAATAATAAGAGTAATAAGTATAGTAATTGTCGTTCTATCGATCATATAAGCATAATATGGCTAATAATATGAGTTAGATTGATAATGATAAGTGGAATAAGTATAGTAATTGTCGTCCTATCGTTCATAATTGCATAATATGGTTAATAATATGAGTTAGATTCATAATAATAAGAGTAATAAGTATAGTAATTGTCGTTCTATCCATCATTTAAGCATAATATGGCTAATAATATGAGTTAGGTCGATAATAATAAGAGTAATAAGTGTAGTAATTGTCGTTCTATCGATCATATCTGCATAATATGGTTAATAATATGAGTTAGATTGATGATAATAAGAGCAATGAGTATAGTATTTGTCGTACTATCGATCATATAAGCATAATATGGCTAATAATATGAGTTAGATTTATAATAATAGGAGTAATAAGTATAGTAATTGTCGTTCTATCGATCATATAAGCACAATATGGCTAATAATATGAGTTAGATTGATAATAATAACAGTAATAAGTATAGTAATTGTCGTTCTATCGATCATATCTGCATAATATGGTTAATAATATGAGTTAGATTGATAATAATAAGAGTAATAAGTATAGTAATTGTCGTTCTATCGATCATATAAGCACAATATGGCTAATAATATGAGTTAGATTGATAATAATAAGTGTAATAACTATAGTAATTGTCGTCCTATCGATCATAATTGCATAATATGGTTAATAATATGAGTTAGATTCATAATAATAAGAGTAATAAGTATAGTAATTGTCGTTCTATCGATCATATAAGCATAATATGGCTAATAATATGAGTTAGATTGATAATGATAAGTGGAATAAGTATAGTAATTGTCGTCCTATCGTTCATAATTGCATAATATGGTTAATAATATGAGTTAGATTCATAATAATAAGAGTAATAAGTATAGTAATTGTCGTTCTATCCATCATTTAAGCATAATATGGCTAATAATATGAGTTAGGTCGATAATAATAAGAGTAATAAGTGTAGTAATTGTCGTTCTATCGATCATATCTGCATAATATGGTTAATAATATGAGTTAGATTGATGATAATAAGAGCAATGAGTATAGTATTTGTCGTACTATCGATCATATAAGCATAATATGGCTAATAATATGAGTTAGATTTATAATAATAGGAGTAATAAGTATAGTAATTGTCGTTCTATCGATCATATAAGCACAATATGGCTAATAATATGAGTTAGATTGATAATAATAACAGTAATAAGTATAGTAATTGTCGATCTATCGATCATATCTGCATAATATGGTTAATAATATGAGTTAGATTGATAATAATAAGAGTAATAAGTATAGTAATTGTCATTATATCGATCATATAAGCATAATATGGCTATTAGCATGAGTTAGATTAATAATAATAAGAGTAATGAGTATAGTAATTGTCGTACTATCGATCATATAAGCATAATATGGCTAATAATATGAGTTAGATTTATAATAATAGGAGTAATAAGTATAGTAATTGTCGTTCTATCGATCATATAAGCACAATATGGCTAATAATATGAGTTAGATTGATAATAATGCAGTAATAAGTATAGTAATTGTCGTTCTATCGATCATATAAGCACAATATGGCTAATAATATGAGTTAGATTGATAATAATAACAGTAATAAGTATAGTAATTGTCGTTCTATCGATAATATAAGCATAATATGGCTAATAATATGAGTTAGGTTGATAATAATAAGAGTAATAAGTGTAGTGATTGTCGTTCTATCGATCATATAAGCATAATATGGCTAATAATATGAGTTAGGTTGATAGTAATAAGAGTAATAAGTATAGTAATTGCCGTTCTATCGATCATTTAAGCATAAAATGGCTAATAATGTGAGTTAGGTTGATAATAATAAGAGTAATAAGTGTAGTAATTGTCGTTCTATCGATCATATCTGCATAATATGGTTAATAATATGAGTTAGATTGATAATAATAAGAGTAATAAGTATAGTATTTGTCGTTCTATCGATCATATCTGCGTAATATGGTTAATAATATGAGTTAGATTGATAATAATAAGAGTAATAAGTATAGTAATTGTCGTTATATCGATCATATAACCATAATATGGCTAATAGCATGAGTTAGATTGATAATAATAAGAGTAATGTGTATAGTAATTGTCGTACTATCGATCATATAAGCATAATATGCCTAATAATATGAGTTAGATTGACAATAATAAGCGTAATAAGTATAGTAATTGTCGTTCTATCGATAATATAAGCATAATATGGCTAATAATATGAGTTAGATTGATAATAATAAGAGTAATAAGTATAGTAATTGTCGTTCTATCGATCATATCTGCATAATATGGTTAATAATATGAGTTAGATTGATAATAATAGGAGTAATAAGTATAGTAATTGTCGTTATATCGATCATATAACCATAATATGGCTAATAGCATGAGTTAGATTGATAATAATAAGAGTAATGAGTATAGTAATTGTCGTTCTATCGATCATATCTGCATAATATGGTTAATAATATGAGTTAGATTGATAATAATAAGAGCAATGAGTATAGTAATTGTCGTACTATCGATCATGTAAGCATAATATGGCTAATAATATGAGTTAGATTGATAATAATAACAGTAATAAGTATAGTAATTGTCGTTCTATCGATAATAAAGCATAATATGGCTAATAATATGAGTTAGATTGATAATAATAACAGTAATAAGTATAGTAATTGTCGTTCTATCGATAATAAAGCATAATATGGCTAATAATACGAGTTAGATTGATAATACTAAGAGTAGTGAGTATAGTAATTCTCATTCTATCGATCATATAAGGATAATATGCCTAATAATATGAGTTAGATTGATAATAATAAGCGTAATAAGTATAGTAATTGTCGTTCTATCGATAATATAAGCATAATATGGCTAATAATATGAGTTAGATTGATAATAATAAGAGTAATAAGTATAGTAATTGTCGTTCTATCGATCATATCTGCATAATATGGTTAATAATATGAGTTAGATTGATAACAGTGAGTGTAATAAATATAGTAATTGTCGTTCTATCGCTCATATAAGCACAATATGCCTAATAATATGAGTTAGATTGATAATAATAAGAGTAATGAGTATAGTAATTGTCGTTCTATCGATCATATCTGCATAATATGGTTAATAATATGAGTTAGATTGATAATAATAAGAACAATGAGTATAGTAATTGTCGTACTATCGATCATGTAAGCATAATATGGCTAATACTATGAGTTAGATATATAATAACAAGAGTAATAAATATAGTAATTGTCGTTCTATCGATCATATCTGCATAATATGGTTAATAATATTAGTTAGATTGATAATAATAAGAGCAATGAGTATAGTAATTGTCGTACTATCGATCATATAAGCATAATATGGCTAATAATATGAGTTAGTTTTATAATAATAAGAGTAATAAGTATAGTAATTGTCGTTCTATCGATCACATAAGCACAATATGGCTAATAATATGAGTTAGATTGATAATAATAAGAGTAATAAGTATAGTAATTGTCGTTCTATCGATCATATCTGCATAATATGGATAATAATATGAGCTAGATTGATAATAATAAGAGTAATAAGTATAGTAATTGTCGTTCTATCGATCATATCTGCATAATATGGTTAATAATATGAGTTAGATTGATAATAATAAGAGTAATAAGTATAGTAATTGTCGTTCTATCGATCATATCTGCATAATATGGTTCATAGTATGAGTTAGATTGATAATAATAAGAGTAATAAGTATAGTAATTGTCGTTATATCGATCATATAAGCATAATATGGCTAATAGCATGAGTTAGATTGATAATAATAAGACTAATGAGTATAGTAATTGTCGTTCTATCGATCATATCTGCATAATATGGTTAATAATATGAGTTAGATTGATAATAATAAGAGCAATGAGTATAGTAATTGTCGTACTAACGATCATATAAGCATAATATGGCTAATAATATGAGTTAGATTGATAATAATAACAGTAATAAGTATAGTAATTGTCGTTCTATCGATAATATAAGCATAATGTGGCTAATAATATGACTTAGGTTGATAATAATAAGAGTAATAAGTATAGTGATTGTCGTTCTATCGATCATATAAGCATAATATGGCTAATAATATGAGTTAGGTTGATAGTAATAAGAGTAATAAGAATAGTCAATGTCGTGCTATCGATCATATCTGCATAATATGGTTAATAATATGAGTTAGATTGATAATAGTGAGTGTAATAAGTATAGTAATTGTCGTTATATCGATCATATAACCATAATATGGCTAATAGCATGAGTTAGATTGATAATAATAAGAGTAATGAGTATAGTAATTGTCGTTCTATCGATCATATCTGCATAATATGGTTAATAATGTGAGTTAGATTGATAATAATAAGAGCAATGAGTATAGTAATTGTCGTTCTATCGATCATATCTGCATAATATGGTTAATAATATGAGTTAGATTGATAATAATAAGAGTAATAAGTATAGTAATTGTCGTTATATCGATCATATAAGCATAATATGGCTAATAGCATGAGTTAGATTAATAATAATAAGAGTAATGAGTATAGTAATTGTCGTACTATCGATCATATAAGCATAATATGGCTAATAATATGAGTTAGATTTATAACAGTAGGAGTAATAAGTATAGTAATTGTCGTTCTATCGATCATATAAGCACAATATGGCTAATAATATGAGTTAGATTGATAATAATGCAGTAATAAGTATAGTAATTGTCGTTCTATCGATAATATAAGCATAATATGGCTAATAATATGAGTTAGGTAGATAATAATAAGAGTAATAAGTATAGTAATTGTCGTTCTATCGATCATTTAAGCATAATATGGCTAATAATATGAGTTCGATTTATAATAATAAGAGTAATAAGTATAGTAATTGTCGTTCTATCGATAATATAAGCATAATATGGCTAATAATATGAGTTAGGTAGATAATAATAAGAGTAATAAGTATAGTGATTGTCTTTCTATCGATCATATAAGCATAATATGGCTAACAATATGCGTTAGGTTGATAATAATACGAGTAATAAGTATAGTAAATGTCGTGCTATCGATCATATGTGCATAATATGGTTAATAATATGAGTTAGATTGATAATAATAACAGTAATAAGTATAGTAATTGTCGTTCTATCGATAATATAAGCATAATATGGCTAATAATATGAGTTAGGTTGATAGTAATAAGAGTAATAAGAATAGTCAATGTCGTGCTATCGATCATATCTGCATAATATGGTTAATAATATGAGTTAGATTGATAATGGTGAGCGTAATAAGTATAGTGATTGTCTTTCTATCGATCATATAAGCATAATATGGCTAACAATATGCGTTAGGTTGATAATAATAAGAGTAATAAGTGTAGTAATTGTCGTTCTATCGATCATATCTGCATAATATGGTTAATAATATGAGTTAGATTGATAATAATAAGAGTAATAAGTATAGTAATTGTCGTTCTATCGATCATATCTGCATAATATGGTTAATAGTATGAGTTAGATTGATAATAATAAGAGTAATAAGTATAGTAATTGTCGTTATATCGATCATATACCCATAATATGGCTAATAGCATGAGTTAGATTGATAATAATAAGAGTAATGTGTATAGTAATTGTCGTACTATCGATCATATAAGCATAATATGTCTAATAATATGAGTTAGATTTATAATAGTAAGAGTAATAAGTATAGTAATTGTCGTTCTATCGATCATAATTGCATAATATGGTTAATAATATGAGTTAGATTGATAATAATAAGAACAATGAGTATAGTAATTGTCGTACTATCGATCATATAAGCATAATATGGCTAATACTATGAGTTAGATATATAATAACAAGAGTAATAAATATAGTAATTGTCGTTCTATCGATCATATCTGCATAATATGGTTAATAATATTAGTTAGATTGATAATAATAAGAGCAATGAGTATAGTAATTGTCGTACTATCGATCATATAAGCATAATATGGCTAATAATATGAGTTAGTTTTATAATAATAAGAGTAATAAGTATAGTAATTGTCGTTCTATCGATCACATAAGCACAATATGGCTAATAATATGAGTTAGATTGATAATAATAAGAGTAATAAGTATAGTAATTGTCGTTCTATCGATCATATCTGCATAATATGGATAATAATATGAGCTAGATTGATAATAATAAGAGTAATAAGTATAGTAATTGTCGTTCTATCGATCATATCTGCATAATATGGTTAATAATATGAGTTAGATTGATAATAATAAGAGTAATAAGTATAGTAATTGTCGTTCTATCGATCATATCTGCATAATATGGTTAATAGTATGAGTTAGATTGATAATAATAAGAGTAATAAGTATAGTAATTGTCGTTATATCGATCATATAAGCATAATATGGCTAATAGCATGAGTTAGATTGATAATAATAAGACTAATGAGTATAGTAATTGTCGTTCTATCGATCATATCTGCATAATATGGTTAATAATATGAGTTAGATTGATAATAATAAGAGCAATGAGTATAGTAATTGTCGTACTAACGATCATATAAGCATAATATGGCTAATAATATGAGTTAGATTTATTATAATAAGAGCAATACGTATAGTAATTGTCGTTCTATCGGTCATATAACCATAATATGGCTAATAATGTGAGTTAGATTGATAATAGTGAGTGTAATAAATATAGTAATTGTCGTTTTATCGCTCATATAAGCACAATATGGCTAATAATATGAGTTAGATTGATAATAATAAGAGTAATACGTATAGTAATTGTCGTTCTATCGATCATATCTGCATAATATGGTTAATAATATGAGTTAGATTGATAATAATAAGAGTAATAAGTATAGTAATTGTCGTTATATCGATCATATAAGCATAATATGGCTAATAGCATGAGTTAGATTAATAATAATAAGAGTAATGAGTATAGTAATTGTCGTACTATCGATCATATAAGCATAATATGGCTAATAATATGAGTTAGATTTATAACAGTAGGAGTAATAAGTATAGTAATTGTCGTTCTATCGATCATATAAGCACAATATGGCTAATAATATGAGTTAGATTGATAATAATGCAGTAATAAGTATAGTAATTGTCGTTCTATCGATAATATAAGCATAATATGGCTAATAATATGAGTTAGGTAGATAATAATAAGAGTAATAAGTATAGTAATTGTCGTTCTATCGATCATTTAAGCATAATATGGCTAATAATATGAGTTCGATTTATAATAATAAGAGTAATAAGTATAGTAATTGTCGTTCTATCGATAATATAAGCATAATATGGCTAATAATATGAGTTAGGTAGATAATAATAAGAGTAATAAGTATAGTGATTGTCTTTCTATCGATCATATAAGCATAATATGGCTAACAATATGCGTTAGGTTGATAATAATACGAGTAATAAGTATAGTAAATGTCGTGCTATCGATCATATGTGCATAATATGGTTAATAATATGAGTTAGATTGATAATAATAACAGTAATAAGTATAGTAATTGTCGTTCTATCGATAATATAAGCATAATATGGCTAATAATATGAGTTAGGTTGATAATAATAAGAGTAATAAGTATAGTGATTGTCGTTCTATCGATCATATAAGCATAATATGGCTAATAATATGAGTTAGGTTGATAGTAATAAGAGTAATAAGAATAGTCAATGTCGTGCTATCGATCATATCTGCATAATATGGTTAATAATATGAGTTAGATTGATAATGGTGAGCGTAATAAGTATAGTGATTGTCTTTCTATCGATCATATAAGCATAATATGGCTAACAATATGCGTTAGGTTGATAATAATAAGAGTAATAAGTGTAGTAATTGTCGTTCTATCGATCATATCTGCATAATATGGTTAATAATATGAGTTAGATTGATAATAATAAGAGTAATAAGTATAGTAATTGTCGTTCTATCGATCATATCTGCATAATATGGTTAATAGTATGAGTTAGATTGATAATAATAAGAGTAATAAGTATAGTAATTGTCGTTATATCGATCATATACCCATAATATGGCTAATAGCATGAGTTAGATTGATAATAATAAGAGTAATGTGTATAGTAATTGTCGTACTATCGGTCATATAAGCATAATATGTCTAATAATATGAGTTAGATTTATAATAGTAAGAGTAATAAGTATAGTAATTGTCGTTCTATCGATAATAAAACATAATATGGCTAATAATACGAGTTTGATTGATAATACTAAGAGTAGTGAGTATAGTAATTCTCATTCTATCGATCATATAAGGATAATATGCCTAATAATAAGAGTTAGATTGATAATAATAAGCGTAATAAGTATAGTAATTGTCGTTCTATCGATAATATAAGCATAATATGGCTAATAATATGAGTTAGATTGATAATAATAAGAGTAATAAGTATAGTAATTGTCGTTCTATCGATTATATCTGCATAATATGGTTAATAATATGAGTTAGATTGATAATAATAAGAGTAATAAGTATAGTAATTGTCGTTATATCGATCATATAACCATAATATGGCTAATAGCATGAGTTAGATTGATAATAATAAGAGTAATGAGTATAGTAATTGTCGTTCTATCGATCATATCTGCATAATATGGTTAATAATATGAGTTAGATTGATAACAGTGAGTGTAATAAATATAGTAATTGTCGTTCTATCGCTCATATAAGCACAATATGCCTAATAATATGAGTTAGATTGATAATAATAAGAGTAATGAGTATAGTAATAGTCGTTCTATCGATCATATCTGCATAATATGGTTAATAATATGAGTTAGATTGATAATAATAAGAGCAATGAGTATAGTAATTGTCGTACTATCGATCATGTAAGCATAATATGGCTAATAATATGAGTTAGATTTATAATAATAAGAGTAATAAGTATAGTAATTGTCGTTCTATCGATCATATAAGCACAATATGGCTAATAATATGAGTTAGATTGATAATAATAAGTGTAATAAGTATAGTAATTGTCGTCCTATCGATCATAATTGCATAATATGGCTAATAATATGAGTTAGATTTATAATAATAGGAGTAATAAGTATAGTAATTGTCGTTCTATCGATCATATAAGCACAATATGGCTAATAATATGAGTTAGATTGATAATAATAACAGTAATAAGTATAGTAATTGTCGTTCTATCGATCATATCTGCATAATATGGTTAATAATATGAGTTAGATTGATAATAATAAGAGTAATAAGTATAGTAATTGTCGTTCTATCGATCATATAAGCACAATATGGCTAATAATATGAGTTAGATTGATAAAAATAACAGTAATAAGTATAGTAATTGTCGTTCTATCGATAATATAAGTATAATATGGCTAATAATATGAGTTAGATTGATAATACTAAGCGTAGTGAGTATAGTAATTCTCGTTCTATCGATCATATAAGCATAATATGGCTAATAATATGAGTTAGATTGATAATAATAAGCGTAGTAAGTATAGTAATTGTCGTTATATCGATCATATAAGCATAATATGGCTAATAGCATGAGTTAGATTGATAATAATAAGAGTAATGAGTATAGTAATTGTCGTTCTATCGGTCATATAACCATAATATGGCTAATAATATGAGTTAGATTGATAATAGTGAGTGTAATAAATATAGTAATTGTCGTTCTATCGATCATATAAGCACAATATGGCTAATAATATGAGTTAGATTGATAATAATAACAGTAATAAGTATAGTAATTGTCGTTCTATCGATAATATAAGCATAATATGGCTGATAATATGAGTTAGATTGATAATAGTGAGTGTAATAAGTATAGTAATTGTCGTTCTATCGATCATATTAGCATAATATGGTTAATAATATGAGTTAGATTGATAATAATATTAGTAATAAGTATAGTATTTGTCGTTCTATCCATCATTTAAGCATAATATGGCTAATAATATGAGTTAGGTTGATAATAATAGAAGTAATAAGTGTAGTAATTCTCATTCTATCGATCATATAAGCATAATATGGCTAATAATATGAGTTAGATTGATAATAATAACAGTAATAAGTATAGTAATTGTCGTTCTATCGATAATATAAGCATAATGTGGCTAATAATATGACTTAGGTTGATAATAATAAGAGTAATAAGTATAGTGATTGTCGTTCTATCGATCATATAAGCATAATATGGCTAATAATATGAGTTAGGTTGATAGTAATAAGAGTAATAAGAATAGTCAATGTCGTGCTATCGATCATATCTGCATAATATGGTTAATAATATGAGTTAGATTGATAATAGTGAGTGTAATAAGTATAGTAATTGTCGTTATATCGATCATATAACCATAATATGGCTAATAGCATGAGTTAGATTGATAATAATAAGAGTAATGAGTATAGTAATTGTCGTTCTATCGATCATATCTGCATAATATGGTTAATAATGTGAGTTAGATTGATAATAATAAGAGCAATGAGTATAGTAATTGTCGTTCTATCGATCATATCTGCATAATATGGTTAATAATATGAGTTAGATTGATAATAATAAGAGTAATAAGTATAGTAATTGTCGTTATATCGATCATATAACCATAATATGGCTAATAGCATGAGTTAGATTGATAATAATAAGAGTAATGAGTATAGTAATTGTCGTTCTATCGATCATATCTGCATAATATGGTTAATAATGTGAGTTAGATTGATAATAATAAGAGCAATGAGTATAGTAATTGTCGTACTATCGATCATATAAACATAATATGGCTAATAATATGAGTTAGATTTATAATAATAAGAGCAATAAGTATAGTAATTGTCGTTCTATCGATCATATAAGCATAATATGGATAATAATATGAGTTAGATTGATAATAATAAGTGTAATATGTATAGTAATTGTCGTTCTATCGATCATATAAGCATAATATGGATAATAATATGAGTTAGATTGATAATAATAAGTGTAATAAGTATAGTAATTGTCGTTCTATCGATCATAATTGCATAATATGGTTAATAATATGAGTTAGATTGATAATAATAAGAACAATGAGTATAGTAATTGTCGTACTATCGATCATATAAGCATAATATGGCTAATACTATGAGTTAGATATATAATAACAAGAGTAATAAATATAGTAATTGTCGTTCTATCGATCATATCTGCATAATATGGTTAATAATATTAGTTAGATTGATAATAATAAGAGCAATGAGTATAGTAATTGTCGTACTATCGATCATATAAGCATAATATGGCTAATAATATGAGTTAGTTTTATAATAATAAGAGTAATAAGTATAGTAATTGTCGTTCTATCGATCACATAAGCACAATATGGCTAATAATATGAGTTAGATTGATAATAATAAGAGTAATAAGTATAGTAATTGTCGTTCTATCGATCATATCTGCATAATATGGATAATAATATGAGCTAGATTGATAATAATAAGAGTAATAAGTATAGTAATTGTCGTTCTATCGATCATATCTGCATAATATGGTTAATAATATGAGTTAGATTGATAATAATAAGAGTAATAAGTATAGTAATTGTCGTTCTATCGATTATATCTGCATAATATGGTTAATAATATGAGTTAGATTGATAATAATAAGAGTAATAAGTATAGTAATTGTCGTTATATCGATCATATAACCATAATATGGCTAATAGCATGAGTTAGATTGATAATAATAAGAGTAATGAGTATAGTAATTGTCGTTCTATCGATCATATCTGCATAATATGGTTAATAATATGAGTTAGATTGATAACAGTGAGTGTAATAAATATAGTAATTGTCGTTCTATCGCTCATATAAGCACAATATGCCTAATAATATGAGTTAGATTGATAATAATAAGAGTAATGAGTATAGTAATAGTCGTTCTATCGATCATATCTGCATAATATGGTTAATAATATGAGTTAGATTGATAATAATAAGAGCAATGAGTATAGTAATTGTCGTACTATCGATCATGTAAGCATAATATGGCTAATAATATGAGTTAGATTTATAATAATAAGAGTAATAAGTATAGTAATTGTCGTTCTATCGATCATATAAGCACAATATGGCTAATAATATGAGTTAGATTGATAATAATAAGTGTAATAAGTATAGTAATTGTCGTCCTATCGATCATAATTGCATAATATGGCTAATAATATGAGTTAGATTTATAATAATAGGAGTAATAAGTATAGTAATTGTCGTTCTATCGATCATATAAGCACAATATGGCTAATAATATGAGTTAGATTGATAATAATAACAGTAATAAGTATAGTAATTGTCGTTCTATCGATCATATCTGCATAATATGGTTAATAATATGAGTTAGATTGATAATAATAAGAGTAATAAGTATAGTAATTGTCGTTCTATCGATCATATAAGCACAATATGGCTAATAATATGAGTTAGATTGATAAAAATAACAGTAATAAGTATAGTAATTGTCGTTCTATCGATAATATAAGTATAATATGGCTAATAATATGAGTTAGATTGATAATACTAAGCGTAGTGAGTATAGTAATTCTCGTTCTATCGATCATATAAGCATAATATGGCTAATAATATGAGTTAGATTGATAATAATAAGCGTAGTAAGTATAGTAATTGTCGTTATATCGATCATATAAGCATAATATGGCTAATAGCATGAGTTAGATTGATAATAATAAGAGTAATGAGTATAGTAATTGTCGTTCTATCGGTCATATAACCATAATATGGCTAATAATATGAGTTAGATTGATAATAGTGAGTGTAATAAATATAGTAATTGTCGTTCTATCGATCATATAAGCACAATATGGCTAATAATATGAGTTAGATTGATAATAATAACAGTAATAAGTATAGTAATTGTCGTTCTATCGATAATATAAGCATAATATGGCTGATAATATGAGTTAGATTGATAATAGTGAGTGTAATAAGTATAGTAATTGTCGTTCTATCGATCATATTAGCATAATATGGTTAATAATATGAGTTAGATTGATAATAATATTAGTAATAAGTATAGTATTTGTCGTTCTATCCATCATTTAAGCATAATATGGCTAATAATATGAGTTAGGTTGATAATAATAGAAGTAATAAGTGTAGTAATTCTCATTCTATCGATCATATAAGCATAATATGGCTAATAATATGAGTTAGATTGATAATAATAACAGTAATAAGTATAGTAATTGTCGTTCTATCGATAATATAAGCATAATGTGGCTAATAATATGACTTAGGTTGATAATAATAAGAGTAATAAGTATAGTGATTGTCGTTCTATCGATCATATAAGCATAATATGGCTAATAATATGAGTTAGGTTGATAGTAATAAGAGTAATAAGAATAGTCAATGTCGTGCTATCGATCATATCTGCATAATATGGTTAATAATATGAGTTAGATTGATAATAGTGAGTGTAATAAGTATAGTAATTGTCGTTATATCGATCATATAACCATAATATGGCTAATAGCATGAGTTAGATTGATAATAATAAGAGTAATGAGTATAGTAATTGTCGTTCTATCGATCATATCTGCATAATATGGTTAATAATGTGAGTTAGATTGATAATAATAAGAGCAATGAGTATAGTAATTGTCGTTCTATCGATCATATCTGCATAATATGGTTAATAATATGAGTTAGATTGATAATAATAAGAGTAATAAGTATAGTAATTGTCGTTATATCGATCATATAACCATAATATGGCTAATAGCATGAGTTAGATTGATAATAATAAGAGTAATGAGTATAGTAATTGTCGTTCTATCGATCATATCTGCATAATATGGTTAATAATGTGAGTTAGATTGATAATAATAAGAGCAATGAGTATAGTAATTGTCGTACTATCGATCATATAAACATAATATGGCTAATAATATGAGTTAGATTTATAATAATAAGAGCAATAAGTATAGTAATTGTCGTTCTATCGATCATATAAGCATAATATGGATAATAATATGAGTTAGATTGATAATAATAAGTGTAATATGTATAGTAATTGTCGTTCTATCGATCATATAAGCATAATATGGATAATAATATGAGTTAGATTGATAATAATAAGTGTAATAAGTATAGTAATTGTCGTTCTATCGATCATAATTGCATAATATGGTTAATAATATGAGTTAGATTGATAATAATAAGAACAATGAGTATAGTAATTGTCGTACTATCGATCATATAAGCATAATATGGCTAATACTATGAGTTAGATATATAATAACAAGAGTAATAAATATAGTAATTGTCGTTCTATCGATCATATCTGCATAATATGGTTAATAATATTAGTTAGATTGATAATAATAAGAGCAATGAGTATAGTAATTGTCGTACTATCGATCATATAAGCATAATATGGCTAATAATATGAGTTAGTTTTATAATAATAAGAGTAATAAGTATAGTAATTGTCGTTCTATCGATCACATAAGCACAATATGGCTAATAATATGAGTTAGATTGATAATAATAAGAGTAATAAGTATAGTAATTGTCGTTCTATCGATCATATCTGCATAATATGGATAATAATATGAGCTAGATTGATAATAATAAGAGTAATAAGTATAGTAATTGTCGTTCTATCGATCATATCTGCATAATATGGTTAATAATATGAGTTAGATTGATAATAATAAGAGTAATAAGTATAGTAATTGTCGTTCTATCGATCATATCTGCATAATATGGTTAATAGTATGAGTTAGATTGATAATAATAAGAGTAATAAGTATAGTAATTGTCGTTATATCGATCATATAAGCATAATATGGCTAATAGCATGAGTTAGATTGATAATAATAAGACTAATGAGTATAGTAATTGTCGTTCTATCGATCATATCTGCATAATATGGTTAATAATATGAGTTAGATTGATAATAATAAGAGCAATGAGTATAGTAATTGTCGTACTAACGATCATATAAGCATAATATGGCTAATAATATGAGTTAGATTTATTATAATAAGAGCAATACGTATAGTAATTGTCGTTCTATCGGTCATATAACCATAATATGGCTAATAATGTGAGTTAGATTGATAATAGTGAGTGTAATAAATATAGTAATTGTCGTTTTATCGCTCATATAAGCACAATATGGCTAATAATATGAGTTAGATTGATAATAATAAGAGTAATACGTATAGTAATTGTCGTTCTATCGATCATATCTGCATAATATGGTTAATAATATGAGTTAGATTGATAATAATAAGAGTAATAAGTATAGTAATTGTCGTTATATCGATCATATAAGCATAATATGGCTAATAGCATGAGTTAGATTAATAATAATAAGAGTAATGAGTATAGTAATTGTCGTACTATCGATCATATAAGCATAATATGGCTAATAATATGAGTTAGATTTATAACAGTAGGAGTAATAAGTATAGTAATTGTCGTTCTATCGATCATATAAGCACAATATGGCTAATAATATGAGTTAGATTGATAATAATGCAGTAATAAGTATAGTAATTGTCGTTCTATCGATAATATAAGCATAATATGGCTAATAATATGAGTTAGGTAGATAATAATAAGAGTAATAAGTATAGTAATTGTCGTTCTATCGATCATTTAAGCATAATATGGCTAATAATATGAGTTCGATTTATAATAATAAGAGTAATAAGTATAGTAATTGTCGTTCTATCGATAATATAAGCATAATATGGCTAATAATATGAGTTAGGTAGATAATAATAAGAGTAATAAGTATAGTGATTGTCTTTCTATCGATCATATAAGCATAATATGGCTAACAATATGCGTTAGGTTGATAATAATACGAGTAATAAGTATAGTAAATGTCGTGCTATCGATCATATGTGCATAATATGGTTAATAATATGAGTTAGATTGATAATAATAACAGTAATAAGTATAGTAATTGTCGTTCTATCGATAATATAAGCATAATATGGCTAATAATATGAGTTAGGTTGATAATAATAAGAGTAATAAGTATAGTGATTGTCGTTCTATCGATCATATAAGCATAATATGGCTAATAATATGAGTTAGGTTGATAGTAATAAGAGTAATAAGAATAGTCAATGTCGTGCTATCGATCATATCTGCATAATATGGTTAATAATATGAGTTAGATTGATAATGGTGAGCGTAATAAGTATAGTGATTGTCTTTCTATCGATCATATAAGCATAATATGGCTAACAATATGCGTTAGGTTGATAATAATACGAGTAATAAGTATAGTAAATGTCGTGCTATCGATCATATGTGCATAATATGGTTAATAATATGAGTTAGATTGATAATAATAACAGTAATAAGTATAGTAATTGTCGTTCTATCGATCATATAAGCATAATATGTCTAATAATATGAGTTAGATTTATAATAGTAAAAGTAATAAGTATAGTAATTGTCGTTCTATCGATCATATAAGCACAATATGGCTAATAATATGAGTTAGATTGATAATAATAAGAGTAATGAGTATAGTAATTGTCGTTCTATCGATCATATCTGCATAATGTGGTTAATAATATGAGTTAGATTGATAATAATAACAGTAATAAGTATAGTAATTGTCGTTCTATCGATAATATAAGCATAATATGGCTAATAATATGAGTTAGGTTGATAATAATAAGAGTAATAAGTATAGTGATTGTCGTTCTATCGATCATATAAGCATAATATGGCTAATAATATGAGTTAGGTTGATAGTAATAAGAGTAATAAGAATAGTCAATGTCGTGCTATCGATCATATCTGCATAATATGGTTAATAATATGAGTTAGATTGATAATGGTGAGCGTAATAAGTATAGTGATTGTCTTTCTATCGATCATATAAGCATAATATGTCTAACAATATGCGTTAGGTTGATAATAATAAGAGTAATAAGTGTAGTAATTGTCGTTCTATCGATCATATCTGCATAATATGGTTAATAATATGAGTTAGATTGATAATAATAAGAGTAATAAGTATAGTAATTGTCGTTCTATCGATCATATCTGCATAATATGGTTAATAGTATGAGTTAGATTGATAATAATAAGAGTAATAAGTATAGTAATTGTCGTTATATCGATCATATACCCATAATATGGCTAATAGCATGAGTTAGATTGATAATAATAAGAGTAATGTGTATAGTAATTGTCGTACTATCGATCATATAAGCATAATATGTCTAATAATATGAGTTAGATTTATAATAGTAAGAGTAATAAGTATAGTAATTGTCGTTCTATCGATAATAAAACATAATATGGCTAATAATACGAGTTTGATTGATAATACTAAGAGTAGTGAGTATAGTAATTCTCATTCTATCGATCATATAAGGATAATATGCCTAATAATAAGAGTTAGATTGATAATAATAAGCGTAATAAGTATAGTAATTGTCGTTCTATCGATAATATAAGCATAATATGGCTAATAATATGAGTTAGATTGATAATAATAAGAGTAATAAGTATAGTAATTGTCGTTCTATCGATTATATCTGCATAATATGGTTAATAATATGAGTTAGATTGATAATAATAAGAGTAATAAGTATAGTAATTGTCGTTATATCGATCATATAACCATAATATGGCTAATAGCATGAGTTAGATTGATAATAATAAGAGTAATGAGTATAGTAATTGTCGTTCTATCGATCATATCTGCATAATATGGTTAATAATATGAGTTAGATTGATAACAGTGAGTGTAATAAATATAGTAATTGTCGTTCTATCGCTCATATAAGCACAATATGCCTAATAATATGAGTTAGATTGATAATAATAAGAGTAATGAGTATAGTAATAGTCGTTCTATCGATCATATCTGCATAATATGGTTAATAATATGAGTTAGATTGATAATAATAAGAGCAATGAGTATAGTAATTGTCGTACTATCGATCATGTAAGCATAATATGGCTAATAATATGAGTTAGATTTATAATAATAAGAGTAATAAGTATAGTAATTGTCGTTCTATCGATCATATAAGCACAATATGGCTAATAATATGAGTTAGATTGATAATAATAAGTGTAATAAGTATAGTAATTGTCGTCCTATCGATCATAATTGCATAATATGGCTAATAATATGAGTTAGATTTATAATAATAGGAGTAATAAGTATAGTAATTGTCGTTCTATCGATCATATAAGCACAATATGGCTAATAATATGAGTTAGATTGATAATAATAACAGTAATAAGTATAGTAATTGTCGTTCTATCGATCATATCTGCATAATATGGTTAATAATATGAGTTAGATTGATAATAATAAGAGTAATAAGTATAGTAATTGTCGTTCTATCGATCATATAAGCACAATATGGCTAATAATATGAGTTAGATTGATAAAAATAACAGTAATAAGTATAGTAATTGTCGTTCTATCGATAATATAAGTATAATATGGCTAATAATATGAGTTAGATTGATAATACTAAGCGTAGTGAGTATAGTAATTCTCGTTCTATCGATCATATAAGCATAATATGGCTAATAATATGAGTTAGATTGATAATAATAAGCGTAGTAAGTATAGTAATTGTCGTTATATCGATCATATAAGCATAATATGGCTAATAGCATGAGTTAGATTGATAATAATAAGAGTAATGAGTATAGTAATTGTCGTTCTATCGGTCATATAACCATAATATGGCTAATAATATGAGTTAGATTGATAATAGTGAGTGTAATAAATATAGTAATTGTCGTTCTATCGATCATATAAGCACAATATGGCTAATAATATGAGTTAGATTGATAATAATAACAGTAATAAGTATAGTAATTGTCGTTCTATCGATAATATAAGCATAATATGGCTGATAATATGAGTTAGATTGATAATAGTGAGTGTAATAAGTATAGTAATTGTCGTTCTATCGATCATATTAGCATAATATGGTTAATAATATGAGTTAGATTGATAATAATATTAGTAATAAGTATAGTATTTGTCGTTCTATCCATCATTTAAGCATAATATGGCTAATAATATGAGTTAGGTTGATAATAATAGAAGTAATAAGTGTAGTAATTCTCATTCTATCGATCATATAAGCATAATATGGCTAATAATATGAGTTAGATTGATAATAATAACAGTAATAAGTATAGTAATTGTCGTTCTATCGATAATATAAGCATAATGTGGCTAATAATATGACTTAGGTTGATAATAATAAGAGTAATAAGTATAGTGATTGTCGTTCTATCGATCATATAAGCATAATATGGCTAATAATATGAGTTAGGTTGATAGTAATAAGAGTAATAAGAATAGTCAATGTCGTGCTATCGATCATATCTGCATAATATGGTTAATAATATGAGTTAGATTGATAATAGTGAGTGTAATAAGTATAGTAATTGTCGTTATATCGATCATATAACCATAATATGGCTAATAGCATGAGTTAGATTGATAATAATAAGAGTAATGAGTATAGTATTGTCGTTCTATCGATCATATCTGCATAATATGGTTAATAATGTGAGTTAGATTGATAATAATAAGAGCAATGAGTATAGTAATTGTCGTTCTATCGATCATATCTGCATAATATGGTTAATAATATGAGTTAGATTGATAATAATAAGAGTAATAAGTATAGTAATTGTCGTTATATCGATCATATAACCATAATATGGCTAATAGCATGAGTTAGATTGATAATAATAAGAGTAATGAGTATAGTAATTGTCGTTCTATCGATCATATCTGCATAATATGGTTAATAATGTGAGTTAGATTGATAATAATAAGAGCAATGAGTATAGTAATTGTCGTACTATCGATCATATAAACATAATATGGCTAATAATATGAGTTAGATTTATAATAATAAGAGCAATAAGTATAGTAATTGTCGTTCTATCGATCATATAAGCATAATATGGATAATAATATGAGTTAGATTGATAATAATAAGTGTAATATGTATAGTAATTGTCGTTCTATCGATCATATAAGCATAATATGGATAATAATATGAGTTAGATTGATAATAATAAGTGTAATAAGTATAGTAATTGTCGTTCTATCGATCATAATTGCATAATATGGTTAATAATATGAGTTAGATTGATAATAATAAGAACAATGAGTATAGTAATTGTCGTACTATCGATCATATAAGCATAATATGGCTAATACTATGAGTTAGATATATAATAACAAGAGTAATAAATATAGTAATTGTCGTTCTATCGATCATATCTGCATAATATGGTTAATAATATTAGTTAGATTGATAATAATAAGAGCAATGAGTATAGTAATTGTCGTACTATCGATCATATAAGCATAATATGGCTAATAATATGAGTTAGTTTTATAATAATAAGAGTAATAAGTATAGTAATTGTCGTTCTATCGATCACATAAGCACAATATGGCTAATAATATGAGTTAGATTGATAATAATAAGAGTAATAAGTATAGTAATTGTCGTTCTATCGATCATATCTGCATAATATGGATAATAATATGAGCTAGATTGATAATAATAAGAGTAATAAGTATAGTAATTGTCGTTCTATCGATCATATCTGCATAATATGGTTAATAATATGAGTTAGATTGATATAATAAGAGTAATAAGTATAGTAATTGTCGTTCTATCGATTATATCTGCATAATATGGTTAATAATATGAGTTAGATTGATAATAATAGGAGTAATAAGTATAGTAATTGTCGTTATATCGATCATATAACCATAATATGGCTAATAGCATGAGTTAGATTGATAATAATAAGAGTAATGAGTATAGTAATTGTCGTTCTATCGATCATATCTGCATAATATGTTAATAATATGAGTTAGATTGATAACAGTGAGTGTAATAAATATAGTAATTGTCGTTCTATCGCTCATATAAGCACAATATGCCTAATAATATGAGTTAGATTGATAATAATAAGAGTAATGAGTATAGTAATAGTCGTTCTATCGATCATATCTGCATAATATGGTTAATAATATGAGTTAGATTGATAATAATAAGAGCAATGAGTATAGTAATTGTCGTA